>NC_139520.1:20640715-20850715 GCF_947247035.1 Vipera ursinii | reverse complement strand
CCGGCTCGCATCGGAGGTCTGCCGAAACACAAGGCGGGTCACGGCAATCAGCGTGTAATATGATTTTATTGGTTACAAACAATCACAATCGAGCGTGGGCATGTTTGCTGAAAAGCAGGTTTTTCAGGCTGGGGGTCTTTCCTGGGTGCCCTGCAGCTTTTGATGAAATGGTGGCCTTGAATGCTCACGGTTTCCCTGATGCATGTGCATATATGTGTTTGTGTATTGGGATAAGACAAGCGTGTGCTCACCACACATGCTTGCAGCATGCTTGTGGCATGCTAGGATGATCCTCAAACCCAGCTTTGCAAGACGGTTAACTCACGGGTTGCATGCAACTTTGCAGAACTAAGGAGGATTCTGAGACACACACACACACACACACACACACACACACACAACACACTAAAAAGCCGGGTTTGGTTATTTTGGTTTATTTTGCTTAATTAGCTCCTGGCTGACAGGCCACCTTTGAAGGAACCACTTACACACACACACACACACCGCCTTAAGGTGCTCAGCAAAATACAATAAACCAATAGCAGCAATCATAACGTTGAATTAACAAAGAACACCCGTTAATGCGATCGAGATAATGGTGTCTCCTAAGCCCTAACTTAATTATGGGGCAAAATAAACAGGTGAGTGTTCAGGGCGCTTTTCAAGACCTGCAGCAGTGGAATTTGGGGATGTGGGAGCTGCAGCCAGGAGGGTCTGCCTCAGGAAGAGGGAACATCGGTGTTTGCCCTCAAGAAGCAAAGCAGAGTGGACATCCGGGATTGGATTCCACAAGGCAAGGTGAGGGTCAGCTACGTAGGGTCCATTTAAAATGCATGGACGTGAGTCCATGATGGTGTTCCTCAACCTGAGCAACACTGAGAGATGTGGACTTCAACTCCCAGAATTCTCCATTCTCACAGCTTTAGAAAAGGACCCCCATCCAGAGGTATGAATCCCTGTTCATCATGGTGGCTAATATTATCTCTAAGATCATGGGCAGAATTATTATTTCTTTGTATCCCACCTTTATTATATTTATAAATAAGTCAAGGCAGCACTCGTATCAAATGCTCTTTCCTTCTCCTATTTCAGCCACAACTTTGGAAATTGGGCTAGACCAAGATGGCTAGTGTTCCAGCATTCCTATCGGCAATAATCTGAGGTGAAAGAATTCCAAATAAGGTGGTCCCTGACTTACATCAGTTTGTTTAGGGACCGTTCAGTTACAACCGCGCTGAAAAAAGTGACTTATGACCATTTTTCACACTTAACAACCATTTGCAGTATCACTGTGGTACGTGACCAGTATTCAGTCGCTTGGCAACCGACTCATATTTATGACACTTGCAATATCCCGGGGGTGTGGTGGGGTGTGTGGAGGGGTCACGTGATCCCCTTTTGCGACCTTCTGACAAGCAAAGTCAAGGGGGAAAACCAGATTCAATTCATGACTGTGAAACTCACTTAACAACTGTGGCAAGAAAGATCATTAAACGGGGCCTGAAATTCACTTAACGACCGTCTCTTTAAGCAACAGAAATTTTGGGCTCAGCTGTGATCGAAAGTCCAGGATCACCTGTCAACCAAGGAGACTGCTAAGGTCAAGACCAACTACACCAAGAACGGACAGTTTTCAGGAGGTGCAAGGAGGCGGGGTGTGTGTGTGTGTGTGTGTGTGTGTGTAAAGTAATAAGGGTGGCCGCGATCCCATGGAATCCCACCTATTTAAAATGTGCATTGTGCATTACACATGAAAATAAAAAATAAAAAAAATCACGTCTTTGATCTGACTCCTGAGCCAAAGTCTCTTCCCCAATTATTAATAATAATAATAAAATTGTAAAAAGTACCTCCTGCCTTTATGCCTGCTTTACCAATTATTTTGAAAATCTGGCAAGTTAGATGCGGCGACATGCTGTATTTAGTAAGCTGGCACAAATCGTGGAAAATCCAGCTTGGAACCGTTAATTTTGATTTGGCACATCAGCCCGATTCGTTTTGACCCTCCGATTGCTTTGGAGAATTGATCCTGCCATTCAACATAGAAAAAAAGCAAGCGAGTAAAGTTTGCAAACTGTCCGCATAAATTTGAGGGTGCCCGATTTTGATTCAAGAAGAAAAGAGGATCTTAATTCAGGTCTCAGCTCAGTTAGAGAGAGGAGTTATAAAGGGCACAGGTGACCTTTCAATACGATCCCACTGATTTCTCTGGCAGAAATTACATAAACAAGTTACTCTGAATGTCTTCAGGCAAAGGAAAGCGAGTTTCTCAAAGGCAGGACTTCCTCTTAGTAGAGACAGTAACACCAACAATATCTGTAGCTTCCTCTTGATATTTTTCCCTTGCAATTTAATGGAAAAGTATGAACTTGGGTTAGCCCAGACTTCTCACTTGAGGCACAAATATCCAGGCTCAAATTATCCTACTTTGGATGTGTTATGTAAAGTCCCAGCTCTCTGGAGAAGGTCTTGATGCTGGGAAAGGGGGAAGGAAAGAGAAGAAGAGGACCAGGATCATCAAGATGGATGGACTGAGTTACAGTGGTGGTGGGGCACTGTTGGAAGACCTGAAAGATCAGGTCATTTGGTCTTTCTCCATCACCATGGAGAAGATTTATCTGTGAGACGGCTAGGAGTTGAAAATGATCTGAAGCCACATAATCAGTTAATCAAGAACTTGGAGACAGCAGATCATTGGAGAGAGAATCCTGCAGTGAAAAATGAGATATTTGTACCTCCTTCTTTGACACTTCATCACTAAATGAGTTCAAGAATTTCCCCAACTTCTCCTCCTCCTTTGAAATGATTGAAGTTCATCTAACCGAATGAGAAATGGTAGGAAGACACCACAAGACAGTTTACTTTCTTAGTACTACAGCACATACAAACTCAGATCCGGTTATCGAAGCATCCCAAGCTTAAATAAGTTATTTCCCCCCATCTGAATCTGTGGACCAGGGCTCTCCAAACCTGGCAACTTTAAGACTTATGGACTTCAACTCCCAGAATTCCATGCTGGCTGAGGAATTCTGGGAATTGAAGCCCACAAGTCGTAAAGTTGACAAGGTTGGAGACCCCTGGTATAGACTACATCACCTTTTCTTTGGTCCCATTTATGAAAAAAATGCACATCTGGGCAAGTTCTTTACTCCAAAGAAACCCAATAAAATGACTACAAATTCTTAGCTGTGGACTTAGAGAAACTGTGCTTTCTATCCTCAGTTTTTATGGCCTTTTATTGGTGCACATGGGGGCGGGGTTGCTTCACTTTCACCATTTCAATAGAAGGTTAAGTACAACTTGGTGTGGTAAAAGGTGTGACAGCATGTCTGCCTGAGGGACCTGATGTGCCTAAGTTGGGATCCTTGGAGTATCTATGGCAGGGGTCTTCAAACTTGGCCCTTTAATGACTTGTGGACTTCAACTCCCAGAATTACTCAGCCAGGTGGCTGAGGAATTCTGGGAGTTGAAATCCACAAGTCATTAAAGGGCCAAGTTTGAAGACCCCTGATCTATGGAGATGCTCCATCCTCCAGGTCATGGTTGTCCCAAAGGTGCTTTTTCAGGAGGCAACTGGACTTTCTTGGTTTTTCTTTGATGACATTTCGCTTCTCATCCAAGAAGCTTCTTCAGCTCTGACTGGATGGTAAATCCTTCCACTCCCCACCATCTAGTCAGAGCTGAAGAAGCTTCTTGGATGAGAAGCGAAACATCTTCAAAGAAAAACTAAGAAAGTCCAGTTGCCTCCTGAAAAAAGCACCTTTGGGACGATCCTTGGAGTGATTGGTTTCACAATCCCATTGGGGAAAAAATTATGGTCCATTGTGTGTCCTTTTCTTCTCTTTGGTGGTAAGGCTGCATGGTAGAAAATGTATCTCCCTTACAGCCTACTACACAGACACCACCCTGTTGCAACAGGGTGACTTCAGAGGAAGAGGGAAGAAGAAAAAAAATTACAATTTCTTGGTAATGTCTGTTCCTTCACAGATTCCCACCCACGTGAGGAGGAGACAGCCCGCTACTTTTTAATAGCACTCGGCTCAAAAAATAAACACAGTTCTGTCTGTGTTTCCTTTATTCCCACCATTTATGTTCTGCTTGACTGCTACAGGTTTGAGGTGGCCCATAGACGGAAAGCCTTTGAAGGAGAAGAAAGATTGGAAGCCACACGAAAGCAGCTGAAGGCCACTGAGTTGAAATGGCAACGGTGGAGTTGCTGTTCCTGAGCCAAAATTTGTGAAATAACTGCTGGAGAAAATAAAGATGGGGGCCTTCCTAAGAAGAGACGGGGGGCTAACCTGTTTTTTTTTTAATCTGCTTTTTAAAGTATCCTGGGCTAGGAAGGAGATGTCCACAAATTCTATTTCTAGCTAGGTTTTGCTTCCAGTAACTAGTTCTCTTTGTAAACTGGGGTTTTCCGGAAGAATTGGGAAGATCAGTCCTAACCCCAGCAGCCACGTATTCTCTGAACTTTCATGAAATGAAAGTTGGATCGTTCTGGGTTTAACTCCAGTTATCTTTTGATGTTTATTCTGTTATTCTGAAAAGAGGGCTTTTTCGGGGGGGATTGGTCAGTCCTGTTTGGAAGAAAAAAATGATAGAATGAGAAACGCTCATGTCTATTGCAAGTTGTAAATTCAAGGAAAGAAAAACGCAGGGCAGCGCACAGCAACGTGAAGTGCAGACTCTGGGAGAGACAGAACACCCAGGAGACTCCTGCAGTTGCGATAAGATTCTTCCTGTCTGAAAGATGCTGGCTCTTTTTGCGAGCTACAATATCGTTTCCTGCCAAAAATGACAGACGAGGTTTCCACCTTCATGCTGCAGAACGCCAGACTGACCTGGGAACACAGTCGGATCCAGGCAAACACCCACCCGCTCTTTTGTGAATGCCCAAGCCTTGCACCCTCGGGACTGTGTTCTCACAATGTCAAAAACTGATCTCAAAGATGCTTTTTCAGGAGGCAACTAGGCGTTCTTGTTTTGCCTTTGAAGACATTTCACTTCTCAGCCAAGAAGCTTCTTCAGCTCTGACTGGATGGTGGGGAGTGGAAGGATTTAGCTTCCTTGCAGAGAGCTGGCCATTTGCATTCTTTTTAGTGAGTCGGATAACTAGGACCTGGATGACTGAGCATCTCCATAGACAAAAGCTCCTGATGTTCATTTGCTGTGCCAAAGCAAGTCAGTTTTACAGATGTTTCTTTGCATATACAAACTGGGATCAAAGAGTCTGGCTCTGACTTCTGGATTGCAACACAGGCTGCCCTTGACTTAAAACCATTCATTGAGTGACTGTACAAATGGCATCGAGAAAAGTGAGGTGCAATCGGTCACTTACAACCATCACATCGTCTCCCGGGTCATGTGTTCGAAATTTAGCCGCGTGGCAACTGCCGTGTATTTAGCTTCTTCATTTTCTACAACTTTGTCTAGTTTGTGGTTCTTGCTGCCAGTGGCTATGTGTAAGAAGGAACAGAGGGAGGATGAATCGGCTAGTTCGGGAGGTGGGGGGTGGTTATGGCTTTTTTCTAAAATGCACAGCCTGCCTTTCTATTAAACAGAAACATACACATTCTACGGGGGAGTAGAAAACTGATCAAACTATACGTTTCCATCTGTGTCAGTTCTGATGTGATAAAAATGCTCCTGGGTGATATTTTTATCTTTTCTTTTTCTGCAGAGTAAGCATTTCCTCTCTGTGCCCCACCGTGTGGTGAAATCTGGAATTTCCTAGGAAGAGAAGGTTAAATAGAAAGAAATTGCAGATGAGTGTCTGGTTCAGAACCAAGAGGATAGAAGTGGTAGAAAGTCATGTCTCTTTTCTTTACTGAATTGGTGGTGGTGGGGAAATACTCAATTGTTTTCAATTAATTAAAATCTGACCTCCTTCGGCATAACTGGAAATACCGGAGGACAGATGATCTTGAACAAATCTGATGTTCTTAATCTGTTAGCATAATATGAGTATCCATAATATGTGCGTATATGATATATGTTGCACAAGCTTGTCAGGTCGGCTTGCAGTCATGGAACAATAGCACAAATCTCTGCATGATCTGCTCACAAGTAATCCGGGACTGTGTCAGTCTTATCAACAAAGGAGAACATCTGTAGCTCAGGGTTCAGGTGTTTTCTGAGCTTGGTTGTTTTCTTGCAGATGTTTCATTTTGGGGCAGCTTACAGACATTGGATAGAATACAGCATGTAACGCTGAAAGAATAAATAAGGATCGTAAGTTTAAAAGTTTAAAACTAGGTAAAGTTATCAGTGCATCAGTGTGTCAATCTTACCGCGTAGACCAGACAGGAAATATGGCTGGAGGAGCTCCTTCTACTTCTATTGTAAAGCTTCATTAACCGAATCTTAGTTTAGTTTAGTTTAGTTTTATTAAATTTTTATACCGCCCTTCTCCCGAAGGACTCAGGGCGGTCCTTGTAAATCTTGTAAATCTGAAGGTACAATTCTCCCACCATCTTATTTACAGCCTGAGAAAATGGAGAGGCTCTCTTCTCAGCCCCTCGCCCTGTCCATTATACAGCTGTGGGCTCAACTGTCTCTTATCTGACATTCCCAAAGTAGCATCTCTTCATCCTACCTCCTAAGGCCCTTCTCACATTCCAGTACGGATCGCCATCTTAACTGCTCTTACCTGCAGGTATAAACTCTATTGCATTCAACGTGACATAGTTGACCTCCGATAGGCAGGGTTCTCCTAGTGCAGAGAAACAAGGATAGTGAAGAGGCTCTGATCTACTGCTCTTTCCAAGCTGTTGCACTTGGTTCAACTTGATTCCATCTCCAAAAAGTTTACAATTCATCTAGGAAAACCTTCTCCATCTTGTGCATGTCTCAAGGATTTGTCTTTGTGAGGTGTTTGTGTCTCTGTGATGCTGGTGATTGCTATTTTGATTGCCCTAATTAATTAATGCCCTCTCCCCTAGATTAACCACTGCCCCCACTAACACCAGCACCATCACTGCCACTACCGCCTACTCTTATTTGAGATCATACTGTACGTCCCTTTAACACGCTGAATTATCTCCTGGATCTCCTTGAAATATCAGCAGGCTTTCAGGCTGGAGCCCCCGCCCGGAGGAGCATTGCAGTCACAGTGTTTACGGATTTATGGAGGGTGATGTTTTCAGTGGCTACTAGTTTTCAAGACAGTCTGCACATCCTGCACTGAAGGCATCATTCTTTAAAGACCAGTTGTGTTGAAAGAATCCTGCAATGGATTTTTTTGTTGTTGTTTATTGCAAAGCCAAGTAAAGAAATATATGACAAATGACTATAACATCTTGCTTGAAAAAAACAAGGGATAAAATAATTTTATTTTTTTCACAGGATTAGTAGACCCTCCCTCCCTCCTTCCTTCCTCCCTCCCACCCTCCCTCCCTCCTTCCTTCCTTCCTTCCTCCCTTCCTCCCTCCCTCTTTCCTTCCTCCCTCCCTCCCTCTCTCCCTCCCTTCTTCCTTCCTTCCACCCTCCCTCCCTCCCTCTCTCCCTCTTCCTTGAAAAAAACAAGGGATAAAATAATTTTATTTTTTTCACAGGATTAGTAGACCCTCCCTCCCTCCTTCCTTCCTCCCTCCCTCCCTCTTTCCTTCCTTCCTCCCTCCCTCCCTCCCTCCCTTCTTCCTTCCTTCCACCCTCCCTCCCTCCCTCTCTCCCTGTTCCTTGAAAAAAACAAGGGATAAAATATTTTTTAACAGGATTAGTAGACCCTCCCTCCTTCCCCTCCTTCCTTCCTTCCTTCCTTCCTTCCTTTCTCTAGCTCTGTGTATCTCTGGGTCTTAGGATCATCTTCTACGAGAAGGCAGACCCTGCCAATGAAGAGCTGAGGCAGGACAGGAGAAATTAGCACAGCATTTCCCTTTGAATTTTACCACTATGGAATGTCTCCTCTCCAAAGGAACTTGAAGAGGTGAAAGCTTCATTTCCTGAGCCTGGGGAAAACTTTATTAATACTCCCCCCCACCCACACCCACCCCGCTTTGGCACCTGAAGAATTGGCAGCCTTTTTCCTTTTGAAACAGGATGAGCTGCTTCCAAAGTGAAAAGGAATGCATAGAAAACATTCTCCATTTATCAAGGAAAACAATTCTGCAAAACATAATCCAGGAGGTTTATTTTCCCACTGATGTGATGGGAAGCTTTGCCAAATATGGCCTGGGGTTTTTAATGCACTGGAATGGGCTTTTCCTGAAAAACACAGGCAATGCTGTTTGATAACAGAATAACAGAGTTGGAAGGGACCTTGGAGGTCTTCTAGTCCAACCCCCTGCTCAGGCAGGAAACCCTACAGCATTTCAGACAAGTGACTGTCCAGTCTCTTCTTAAAAATCTCCAGTGATGGAGTATCCACAACTTCTGAAGGCAAGCAGTTCCACTGATTAATTGTTCTCATTGTCAGGAAATTCCTCCTTAGTTCCAGGTTGCTTCTCTCCTTGATTAGTTTCCATCCATTTCTTCTTGTCCTGCCTTCAGGCGCTTTGGAGAATAGGTTGACCCCCTCTTCTTTGGGGCAGCCCCTCAAATACTGGAAGGCTGCTATCATGTCACCCAGACTCCTTCTTTTCATTAAACTAGACCTATCCAAATCCTGCAGCCGTTCTTCATATATTTTAGCCTCCAGCCCCCTAATCATCTTTGTTGCCCTTCTCTGTACTCTTTCCAGAGTCTCAACATCCTTTTTTATACTGTGGTGGCCAAAACAGTTTGAGGACAAGGAACAATTCTCTGATTCTTTCATTTTAGTTTCACTGCCGATGACCGTATGGAAGGAAGAATTCCGTCCTGGAAACATGTGTCTACCTGTAAGTTCAGCACCAGCCCAGCCAGCTTGCCAACAATTTGGGCTGTTGGCTGAAGATTTGACACGCCTCTCGCAAAAGATGTTTGTTTAGAAAGTTTGCGGTTGTCGTGGCTTGTTTACTCTTCTGTAAACTTTGATAGGTGTGTGTGTTAACGTGGGGGACCCTTCAAGCTTTAGCTTCCAAATCCGATGCAAGCAAGGTTCCTTTTTTCTTTCAGGCAGCTAGAGCGTTGTCGAGATGAAAACCATAAGTGTGACCAGCTCCTTTGTGTTAGCTTAGAAGAGTTTGTTTGTTTTTAAGGTCAGTGTGTTGGGATTTGGGAGGCTGGGTTCATATTACAAATAAGGCTCAAATCCTAGTTTAATGGCTTTAAATGTTCCACGGCATCTGTGGGGCAGGCTGATTTCTGCTTCCTTTGCTTTGCATGAAATGAAAAAGACTATGCAAGGGTTCTTTTTGTAGACTTCAGCTCAGCATTCAACACTAAAGCCTGAAGATACGCATGTAGTAAGGGGTATTGCTATTTTGCTTGCCATCTTCTCGTCTTTTTCACCTTCTCATCTTTACCACTATCTTCTCCTATTCGTATGATTATCATTCATTGTTTGTATCTTATGATTATGATTGTATCCTATGATTTATGATCTATTACTTATCACTTTGTCTTGGCATGTACACTGAAAGTTTATGCAATGGAAACAAATTCCTTGTGTGTTCAATCACACCTGACAATAAAGAATATTCTATTCTATTCTATTCTATTCTATTCTATTCTATTCTATTCTATTCTATTCTATTCTATTCTATTCTATTCTATTCTATTCTATTCTATTCCATAATTCTATTCTATTCCATAATTCTATTCTATTCTATTCTATTCTATTCTATTCTATTCTATTCTATTCTATTCTATTCTATTCTATTCTATTCTATTCTATTCTATTCTATTCTATTCTTTCTATTCTATTCTTTCTATTCTATTCTTATATCTTATTCTATTCTATTCTATTCTATTCTATTCTATTCTATTCTATTCTATTCTATTCTATTCTATTCTATTCTATTCTATTCTATTCTATTCTATTCTATTCTATTCTATTCTATTCTATTCCATAATTCTATTCTATTCTATTCTATTCTATTCTATTCTATTCTATTCTATTCTATTCTATTCTATTCTATTCTATTCTATTCTATTCTATTCTATTCTATTCTATTCTATGAAAGCTGAGTGAATATGGAATGGCCTGATCAGTAAATTAAAAATTGGTGCATCTTTTTTTCTGACAACATTCACACAGAATTCTTCCAAGCGAGCTTGCAAAAACACATATCATATTTAAAGCATTCTCACTGGTTGGGCTTCAGAGTTCTTCCTTTCACAATTCTGCAAAGAAAGTTTAATATAATTCCTTTCCAAGATCTGGACTGTGTGGTGACTGAGACAGTACTGCTGAGGCTGTCTTGCTGGCCTTTGGATCAAACCTGGCATTCTGAATTAATAACCCCATTTATAACTAATTGTTTAGGCTGGCCAAAATAAGTGAACACTTTCTTTTTACTAGTTGACTGGGTCTGCAGAAACTATCTAGGACCATTGCCAAATTTTATGCAATAATAATTGCTATAAAAGGGCTCTAGGCTTAAGACTGGAATTTTACTAGTTGATTTATTCCTGTCTGGATATGGTTCATTATTCATTTTATTAATCATTTGGTTCTTACTGTGTTTTTATTTTGGTTTTATGTAATTGCATCTTACCGGTTTGGTTTTTGACTATAAATAAAACTAAGTAATGCAATAACTATTTGCATAACTGCATGTTAGATTTGATTCATGAGTCAGCAAATCACAAGAGGCTGCCTAAAGACGGGGACTTTTTAGTGATCAGTACAGATAAAATAATATCATTCTAATGCTAATAAAAACTCGACCAGAATGAGCAAGAGAAAAACAGATGCTTTCAAATTATGGATTTGAAGGTGAACCAATCCTCTCTGGAAAAAAAATGGAAAACCCTCCACCACGATTTAAATAATTATTGATTTTTATTCTGATTCTCTTGGTTTTCAGCAGGAATATCTAATTTTCTCCATCTCCTTAGGCCAATGTAATCTTTTGGTGGTACACCAATTCTTTGTGTTAGTGTCTGTCTGTCTGTCTGTCTGTCTGTCTGTCTGTCTGTCTGTCTCTCTCTCTCTCTCTCTCTGTGTGTGTGTGTGTGTATGTGTGTGTGTGTGTGTGTGTGTGTGAGAGAGAGAGAGAGAGAGAGAGAGAGAGACTAAAACACATGGAATGGACCAGGAGAAACCTGAATGCATTTACTTTCCATTTCATTAAAAATGACATATGATTATTTTCTAGGAGCATACTTAATCATGTTCCTTTCTATTCTGTCACAAATAAACAATAAATAATAACTTTGGTTGTGCATGGCTAGGAGACTTATGTTGAGCTCCCCTGGTTTAAAACAAATTGTGTTTGAGGAACATCCTTCTCCCCCTCCCCTCCCCCTTCCCCCCCACCCCCCCACCCCCCACCCCCGGATAATATTTCCATGCAACCCTAATCTAAGATTCTATCCTGGGCCATTTCTTTCTGTGAACTTCTGATGCCTTGAAATCTCTCCCCCGCCATGTCCCTTCTCTCCCAGGGTTCACTGGCTGGTGGAAAAGCCCAAGAAGCAGGAAACATTCTGGAGGGGACAAAATCAAATTCCTGGCTCCTCCTCTCCCACGTTGGCCCTGTCCTCTCTCGCCCCAGAGGCTCCGCGATCAACGGCTCCTTCCAATCGTGACAATTTCAAGGTTCATTGCGCACACCGCCACTCTGCTGTCCCATCCCCCTTGAGATAATTAAGCCATTACTAGACAATGAATACCATATTGCCTTGCAGCCAGTCCTCCCTCCATATCCCACAGCCCATGACCCAGGCATTCCCCCCCCCCCTGGAATTAACCAGGCTTTAGGGCTCCTTCTGCAGAGCAGAAGGTCATCCCAAAGATCTTGATAAGCGATGGAATAATTGGGGAAGCCAACAATTGAGGTGGGCCATTCCCATAGAGACAGCCAACTTTTCTCCTGACACAGTTCTTATCTCTAAAATGGACAGTGAGGACAATTAATCAGTGGAACCACTGGCCTCCAGAAGTTGTGGGTGCTCCATCACGGGAGGTTTTTGAAGAAGAGGATTGGACAATCATTTCTCCAGAATGGTATAGGTTCTCCTGCCTGAGGAGAGGGTTTGGACTAGAAGACCTCCAAGGTCCCTTCCAATTCTGTTATTCTGTTATAATCCTGTTTGGGACAGGTTGATTTTGCTATTGTACCCTCAGTCTTTCTATCAGCAAATTGAAACAATAAGAATGGCGCCCTATTTGGCAGTGTGTGTGTGTGTGTGTGTGTGTGTGTGTTGCTGCCAAGGGGATCCTGGGTATTAGATCTTTTGGATCACCCCACCATGTGGTATAAAATCTGGTAATGTCAGCCATGTCATTATATGTCTTTCTAATTAGAAGAAAGCCTTACAGAATATCTTGAAGGTTATTTATTTTTAGGGCCCTACAAACTTTCTCCTTCTCCTCCTCCTCCTCCTCCTCCTCCTCCTCCTCCTCCTCCTCCTCCTTCAAGTTAATAGTCCAGTCTATTCCTAATCTAAGGACTGGGCCGTTCCTTTCTGCAAAATGGTGTTCTGCCTGTGGGTTGATGGCCGTATAAGTTCTAGGAACACTATCAAGCCTTTTTCTCTTTCTTGGTACAATAAAGAGGAGGGGCTGAGGGGACAAATGGGTAAAGAGACAAAGGGCGAAGGTAACACAGCATGTTCTTCCATCCATCTTCTGGCTGAAGCTAAAATAGGAGAGGTCGACTTTGTTGGTGATCCCTATGGAGAAACAAGAGGGCTGGGATGAATTATCACTCCCTGTCGCTTGAGTTTCTCTGCCAATGTGTTAATCAAAGGATGGGATGCTTGTTTATGCCAGGGATGGTCCTTCCCACTCATCTTCTTTGTCTCCATTCCATTTCTCTACTGTCTGTAAAATAACAGCCAGAAAACAGAGGAGGAAGATACACTGAACGTCACAGGCTGATAAGTCCCTTGACAAGGCTGAAATATTGCCATGTATTATAGAGAGTTTAATCAGTCAGGGAATTTTATCCCAGCCTCCCTTCGACCTTCTGGACTCTAGTCAGGCCCAAAGTGGGAAATTTATGATTTTAATAAAGGGAGAACATGGCTAATTAGTTTCATCATTGATATCCATGAGGCTGTTAGAAAGGGAGAACTGAAGGAGAGAAAATATTCACATTTTTCACTCTCCCAGTGACCAATGAAGCTGAAACCATCTGTTGGGTGAGATGACCCTCCCTATTCTATATTCATTTATATTTTTTATTCTTGGTCCCAGATTATATTTTTTTCACCACTTTTTCAGCCAAGAGACAGAGAGAGAGAGAGAGAGAGAGAGAGAGAGAGAGAGAGAGAGAGAGAGAGAGAGAGAGAGAGAGAGAATCTGAACAGCACTTATGATATTAGTCCATTTTATTTCATTTATTTAGCATATGGCATCTACATAAAATCACTGATATACATATATAAGTTTAAATAAAGCATCAGTGACATAGATATAGACAGAGATAAATAGATAGAGACAGAAAGAGATAGAGACATACAGAGACAGAAAGTGTGTGAGAGAGAATGTAGACAATACAGCATACAAGATCAAATATTAAATTAAGATAAAATCAGTAATCCAAGAACAGAGTTGGGTTCGTTCGGCTTCAGAATTCACCAAATTCAAATATCTCCCAAATCCTTTAAGATTTAAGGAATTTGGAGAAGATACTAAATGTGGCTTTCTAGTGACAGTATTTTGATTTGGAAGGAATCAAAATACTGGGAGGTACTGCAAAGAGAGGGAAGCTGACTTAATTTAATAATTTAAAAAACAAATAAAATAAAACAAGTTGCTTTTCAGCTGATGCAAAGGGCAAAATTCAAGTAGCCAGTAATTTACGAAAATTCTACTGCACAGAATATTGGAGTGTGTGTGTGTGTGTGTGTGTGTGTGTGTGTGTGTGTGTGTATGGGGGGTGAAGGATAACTGTTGTGATAGACTGGCAACCTTGTCAGGCACTAGACCCCCTTTTGTGTGATGGTTCAGATCAGTGCTTTTTTTGTAAGAAAAAAAGTGCCTGAACTCACATCTTGTTTATCTTTTATTAAAAAATTTATATATTCAGTACTTAACATAAATTTACCTTTCACAGGTAGTCAATCACTGTGAACACACCCACACACATCAGTTGTGTAACGAAACATAACGGTCGCCACCCACAGTAAGCACTCAGCGCATGACCACACGACCAATCACAAGCCGAGCAGCACCATTACAACCAGTGCGGACGAAGTATGCATGTATCAGACTTGACACACAAGCTGCCTGCCTGCACCATTTTAATGATTTGGCCGCTGACCTGCTACGCAACACAGGGTGATTCAAGTCCACGTGGACCAAACATCAAATTTTCAAAAGTTACTTTTGAAACTTGGAAAATCCGTCAAAAAAAGGTGCCAGAACTCTGTTCTGGTGCATTCTATGACAAAAAAACCCATTGAAGATGTCCATTTTGCTCTATGAGTTCATGGTGACCTAACCCTAACCTTAAGTGGAATTCTCCCCCAATGGGATTTTCCCATGTATTTTACCAGGAAACATAGATAGGGCAGCCTAGAAAAGTCAGTGCCCTCCTAACCATACCCAAGCACTCTGAGTTTGTTGGTGAACTTCAGATACAGAACAACAACAACAACAACAACAACAACAACAAGAAGGCATAACTCTCATCAGATTTGGCAAGTCTGCACACTGGAATCGAACATTCAGACAAACAGTAATCATTTGAGAGTGTGCATTCCTACAAATATTTCAGCTCTTAAGAAATAGTTTAAATTTGGCTAAGGTGTTTTGGAGTGATGGCAGTTGTGTTGATTCCCCATTGCGAAACCTTATCTTAGGCCTATGAGGGAGTTTAAACTCCTCAGGTGATGGATGGAGGGGTCAAGGTCAGGCAAATAAGTCATGCTTTTCCTTTCCTTTGTCTTTGAAGCTGACACAATGTGAGAGAAGAGGTTAATTCACCAAGTGAAGCGTGTTGCCTGAGGGCTGTCCCAGTCTGGAGCTGAGAAAATGTCTACAGACCCCTCACATCCTGGACCTGAACTGTTTCAACTCCTCCCCTCAGGACGCAGCTACAAGGCATGGCAGGCCAAAACAACTAGACACAGGGACAGTTTTTTCCCTCATGGCATCACTCTGCAGAGCACCTAATTCCCACAGTACTGTCTTATGCCTAAGGATATTTGCCCATGTTGTATGGCTGTAGTATTATCCTTATCTTTTTTACTACCACCTCTCATTGTTATGATTATTATTACTCTGCTGCTTTGCATGTACACTGAGAACTTCTGCACTGGAGACAAATTCCTTGTGCATGTAATCACAATTGGCCATCTATTCTATTCTATTCTATTCTATTCTATTCTATTCTATTCTATTCTATTCTATTCTATTCTATTCTATTCTATTCTATTCTATTCTATTCTATTCTATTCCATTCCATTCTATTCTGTGTGATTATTATGATTATTATTACTCTGCTGCTTTGCATGTACACTGAGAGCTTCTGCGCTGGAGACAAATTCCTTGTGCATGTAATCACACTTGGCCAATTATTCTATTCTATTCTATTCTATTCTATTCTATTCTATTCTATTCTATTCTATTCTATTCTATTCTATTCTATTCTATTCTATTCTATTCTATTCTGTGTGATTATTATGATTATTATTACTCTGTTGCTTTGCTTGTACACTGAGAGTTTCTGCACCAGAGACAAATTCCTTGTGTGAGTAATCACACTTAGCCAATAAAGTATTCTGTCCTGTCCTGTCCTGTCCTGTCCTGTCCTGTCCTATCCTATCCTATCCTATCCTATCCTATCCTATCCTATCCTATCCTATCCTATCCTATCCTATCCTAGTCCAGTCTAGTGCAGTCCACTGAACCAGAGGACATGAATGAGTTCACAACGACTCAACTCTTTCTGAAGAGAAGACCTCCAAAGTTCCTGTATTTGCTGCAGAGCTTGTGCATTTGTTTCCAGGCTCCTTCCTTCCCTGCCTGTCTCTGAAAGCAAAGCAGCTCCATCCTGTGCAGGAAGCAGCCCAGCTCGGATCTGTGTCCAGAGCTGAGCAGAGCTTTGAGGTGCTATGGAAGAGGTGGCCAAGAAGAAGGAAGAATGGAATTCCTTCCAGGTTTCTTAATCGGCCAAGAGCTATGCGGTTAATTCCACTCCGTTCTCCATTGCACGGTACCCTCGGGGAGATAGGTTATGCTTGGAAACGATTAATCCACCACAGACCTTAGCACTGTCCCAGAGGGACCTCATTCCTGCTTGTTATCGTATGTTTGCTATGTCAGAGGGCAAAAGGCACAGTATGGGAGTTAAGCCAATCATCTTCTTGCAGATCTGCAGAGAATTAGCAGCCATGACACTTTCAAGGGTGGCTTGAAGGTAGCAAAAACCTTTCCATTAGCACCATGGCAGCACATGCCTCTTGTATCTGGGGGGGGGGGTTGTGGGGAGGGGAAACATCTCTTTCCTGGAACAGGAATGTGGTAACCCAACCCTCCAATCAATGCGTGAAATCAAATATACAACCTCATTCACTTGATAAGCAGAAGAAAGTTTTAAGAATATAGGCTCGGATAATCACACGCAACCATCTAGGAAAGCTGTCAGAGAACAAAACAAGAGTTTTTTAAAAAAAAATAATTGAAGAGCTGGCTCACAGGATGGAGAACATATTTGAAAATCCGTAGCGTTTTCTTTTCTTCAGTCCTGAAAGATAAATCTCTAGCTGGCCAATCACCATTTTAAGGAGAAGAGAAAGGACACTTCTGATTTTTTTAGGAATTCAAGGCCCAAGACCTGCTCTTTAGATCAAATACAATGGGGAAACATACACTATAGTTATATCTATTGTCTTCTGTTTTATTTTTTTTCCCCAGAGTAATTTGCAATAGTTTTGGAGCATTTGAAATAGTTTTGGAGATGCATCGGGAAAAGGTCATTTCAGCCAGTAATGCAAACAATGCAGCCAAATTCTAACCTCAGTCAGTTTCTGATCTGACATGTGGGGAGGCGTCTGAAACACAACAGAGCCAACTTTTATAAATTTTGACGGGACAGCTTTTTGAAGTTCATAGTCCTTATGAAGGTAGATGTGAGATCTATACAATATTTGAGCATCACTTTAGGTCTAAATATTGGAACGCAACTGGGATACTTTTACTACTTGCCACACTTGTCCTTGACTCTTGAAATAAAAAAATCAAGATATTGGTTTGAACTGTGTTGTGGACTTGTGTGCAACTGAGAAGTCACCTTTTCCATAGGGAATCACGAGCCCTGAAGCCAATTCAGAGGCATTTGTTTAAGTTATCAGTCCACCCTTAACTTGCCTTCCAATTTTTTCCTGATCCAGCAAAATGGCTGCCCATCATCCCCAGCTTAAAAAAAAAAGGAAAAGGAAAAACAAAGTTCCAGTCGCCATCTTCCAGGTGATTTTTTTTGTCACTCAACACCGTTGAACTCATGTGCTAATGAATTCTTTCTGTGTCAATAACTCACATGATCCATTTCATATGAGCAAACATGGTTAACCCCAATGAGTGACAGGGCAAGGACTCGGTGCCTTTTGACATTAATCTTCATAAGCCTCGGCTGTTGATATCTGTGACATTCCTGAAACCCAACCCTGGTGGACCCAATGATGGGCAAACTCTTGACTTTTTGCCTTCATTTGTCTCATCAACCTGGGTCTGAAACTGGTCAAGATCCTAGCCAAGCTAGTTGGAACTGCAGAGCAATTTAATTTTTCCCTATTCCGGGAGTAGGTCAGATTTCAGTCTATAAAGTCCACGTATCCAGGGCCTTCCACATCTGTTTCGATTCTTGTCTACTTTATCTGGTGAACCTCAAGTTCCTTCTGTAGCTACTAAAGCCTAAACTCTAGAAACTTGTTGGAAGGACTTGCAGATTGAAGAGGTGAAGAACCGAACAATCACTTTATATCTACTTTATTTATCCTCTCCTGTTTCTACTACACTATAAATATTTAAATTTGGGGGGGGTCCTAAAAATGCAGACTTGTAAACCTTTTAGCCTCAGGGATACACTTTTTTAAAAAATAATAATAATAATAATGATGCAAGCTGATCCAAGAAATATATTTTACAAACTCATTGTGGCCTGAAACTCAGAGATGAGCGTGTAGAAAACAGAAACTTAATTAAGTTGCAATGTGACTTCAAGTCAATCCATTTCAGGCACTGAGAATGTTAATAGAGTAGGCAAGGCCCTTGCTGGAATGCATGCATTTCTTGGTAAAATTTCAGCATCCAGAGGCTGGATGAAAACATTTTGCTGCTGGAAAATAAACTTTTCCTATGTGCAAACAGGCAAGTATACTAACAACTGAATTCTCCTTCAATTTGTTATCTCAAAAAAGCAGAAAAATTCAGGCAATGACATTTAGGTGCTAAAATAAAGACAGATTTCTTCTCTTAAAATCTGATGTCTTTTCTAACTAGGTTCTAGCTACGTTCACACTGTAATATCTTCAGTGAAAAGAAACTCAAGGTGAGGCGATCTTCAATATATCATAGCTTTGTCTCCCCAATTTTAAAGTAAGAGTTGATGAACAGTGTGGTTCAAGAACAGTGGGATCCAGAGATGGGTTCATTCTCCGATGCTGTGTTATTATATTCCCCCCTCCTTATTTAATAAATATTTGGAGGTCTCCACAAACTGCCAATCTGAAGAGCTTTGTTTGAGCTGCTGCTGTTAGACTTACTAACTGAACTTTGACTGACAGCAAAAGGAGAAGATTGAGTCAGCTCTTGAGAGACTACTATGCTTGGATGATGACCAAGTTCTCAGTAAGGACCCAGTGAAGAAGTCCTCCACTGATTGTTCCACTCAGTTGTTCTGGGTGGTATTCATTGGCAGAAGTGATGCAATAAACCATTTTAATTTCCCACAATCCCCCAGTATGGCATTACTTTAGGAAACTCTAAAAAAGAAATATGGCAGTGTCTGGTCAAGCTTCTGAATCTTTAGAGGAATGCAACCCCATATTGTATTCATGAATTCTGGCACCATGAATGTTTGGCCACCCCTGCTGTAAATAATGTAGCAAGTTATCTGGTGCCGAATCTGGTTAAAACCATCTCGAGAAACAATGCACAGCGATGATCTTCCCATCGCTCCGTCGCTTGCTTGGTACGCTCTATGGATCTCTTCTCCTTGGGTGGCCTTGAACTTCCTCCAGGATAAGCAGTTTTACTCTTGTGATGATAAAAACAACCTCAGCCTCTCCCAGTGCCTCAACCTGGTGGTGTAGTTACCCCCAAATCAGCCTAGTTTGAAGATTAACAGCAGGGTTCTGATAACATCAGTTCCTGAATGAGGTCATTGCTTCTGAAATCCCGTTTATCCTTAGGCAAATACTAAGGGAACCTCCAGACTGTTAAAATCATAGATAAAGTATCCAATTTAATAAAGCTATTGTTTCTCCGAAGAACCTAATTCTAAGCTTCCTGCAGCTTCTGGTGTTCTTTGAGACACGACCATTAATTTCTCTTAGGAAATCTCACCATCTTTTTCCTCCTCAACCAAGGATTATTTACCCGAGGAAAACACATATTCTGGTAGCTTCGGTCTTCAAGAAATGTGAACTCTTCATCATTCTTTTATGTTTTTGCTGCAGGATAGTCACAGACCTGCCTCTAACCCAGATCTCACAAAGTTTCATCCAGTTGGCCTTGTTTGTAGATTTCATTGCTTTATGCTGTTGGCTAAAAACTTCTTTTATCAATGCATCGTCTCCAACCTTCATAACTTTAAGACTTTAAGGCTATGCTGGCTGTGGAATTCTGGGAGTTGAAGTCCACAAGTCTTGAAGTTGCCAAGGTTGGCAAACCCTGCTGTATGTATTAGACAGACTGAAATCTAGCAAAGGATGGTTGTAGAGTGAAGCCAAATATGTCTTCAGGAGGTCTTAATTTTAAAATGTGGGTGAGGAAAGAGGAGTTTTCCCAGATCCTACCAGATCTTCCTTGAAGTGATGGCTAGCCACCATCATTGCCTCTACAAAGATGGTCGGTTAATCTATAAATCAGTATTTCTCAATCTTAGCAATTTTAAGGTGGGTGGACTCAACTCACAGAATTCTCCAGTCAGCAGAGAAATGGCTGACTGGGGAATTCTGGGAGCAGAGGTCTCCCCCATTTTAAAGTTGCCAAGGTTAAGAAACAACCAAATAAAGGCATGGGGTACTCTGCTAGACTAATGTTTCCCGATCGTAGCAACTTTAATATCTGTGGGCTTCAGTTCCCAGAATTCCCTAGCCTGCATTAGTGCTCTGTAATATCACTCCCTTAGATGTAAGTATGGATAACTGCAGTGGTTATGGATTCAAAAGTAGCTAACTCAGTGAAAAAACAACTTCTTCACCTTCCTTTTTGCTAATTAATGGAAAATTCCACATACAGGATTCCACTTACTAGAACCAACTTCACAGGCATTGTAAAGGTAGCAGAACCGACCCTATCTCAAGAAAGGAAGCCCAAGATTAACCTCTCAAATCTTTGAGGAACAGAGGACAGTCAATTATGGGTCATTTCAGAGAGAATCCACCTCTAATCTCCACACCTTTTATATGCAAGTAGCAAGAGAAAAAACTAAAGTTCCCTAAGGTAAAAAGGTAAAGGTTCTCCCGCACGTGCGTGCTAGTCGTTTCCGACTCTAGGGGCCGGTGCTCATCTCCATTTCAAAGCCGAAGAGTCAGCGCTTGTCCGAGGACGTCTCCGTGGTCATGTGGCCGGCATGACTAGACGCCAAAGGTGCACAGAACGCTGTTACCTTCCCACCGTATTGGTCCCTATTTTTCTACTTGCATTTTTACGTGCTTTCGAACTGCTAGGTTGGCAGAAGCTGGGACGAGTAACAGGCACTCACTCTGTTCCCTACAGAAACATTTTAATCCAAAACACAACAGCCATTCACATTCTGTATGACCCGGTGCTGGGTTTTGCATTTCAAGGCAAAATGCCTAACTACACCCAGAAACTCAATTCAGCTCAGGAAAATAATAATAATAAAATCCCCAGGGAAGACAATTCACTTCACATTGGAAAGTGTTGGTTTTTCTAAGAAGATCATCCTTTATATTTGTTGGAAAGAAACAAAAGCATCCTGCATAGAAGTTGCCCCAGACACAACTACTTTAGGGACTGGAAGCTAAAACATATGAACAAAGGCTGCAGAATTGGGGATGTCTAGTTTAATGAAAAGAAGGACAAGGGGTGACATGATAGCAGTCTTTCAATATCTCAGGGGTTGCCACAAAGAAGAGGGACTCAAGCTATTCTCCAAAGCGCCTGATGGCAGGACAAGAAGCAACGGATGGAAACTAATCAAGGAGAGAAGCAACCTAGAACTAAGGAGAAACTTCCCGACAGGGAGAACAATTAATCAGTGGAACAACCTGCCTCCAGAAGCTGTGAATGCTCCAACACTGGAAGTTTTTAAGAAGAGACTGGACAGCCATTTGTCTGAAATGGTATAGGGTTTCCTGCCTGAGCAGGGGGTTGGACTAGAAGACCTCCAAGATCCCTTCCAGTTCTATTCCGATTGTTTGATTGATTTGTAATGAAGGTTACTTTAACGGACTTTCATGCCAATTTCGGTCCTGGCCCCATTTAATATCTGTACATGAACCAATCTGCAAGCATCTATAAGCTTGGGACACAATGAGAAGTTGACAGCTGGCCAAGAATGCCTCTCTGTTCCCTGTAACTGAGGCTGGATAAATCAGGCAATCTGCTGGGGGAAAGAGGGGAGGGTGTTGTGTGTGGTTTTTATAGATTAAATTTTTGTTTTTAGAAAAAAATAAATATCATCTGCCTGTGTCGTGTTTCCTCTGTGATAACGCAAAGCAACAGGGGGTAAGGGACAGCTGGACAGTTATCCTGCACAAATATGTCGTGTTTACCTACAGGCCAGTAAAGCAGAATGATTTCGGTATGGATTGTGCCAGTGCTGAAATTCTGGATAACAGTAGTTGTCCTAATGCAGCAAGTCTGCTCTAGAGTCTTGCAAGCCTGAAGCCTGCTCTATTTTTCTTGAGTTCTACAGCTTTGCTCCAGTTAAAACCAAGAGCACTCTCCATGTAAGTCAGGGGTGTCCAACCTTGACAACTTTAAGGCTTGTGGACTTCAGCTCCCAGAATTCCCAAGCAAACAGGTCTGGATGGGGAATTTTGGGAGTTGAAGTCCACAAGTCTTAAGTTGCCCAGTTGGCTACCCTTGATCGAAATTAAGGTACACCGTTATCATTTCAGAACACGAGGCAGAAAAACTGGCAACTACGTGTAGTAAAACTACTACAACAAAGGAGTTGGTTTTAACTAGCACCAGTGGTGGGAGATGTAATA
The DNA here is from genome assembly GCF_947247035.1 of Vipera ursinii. NCBI lineage: Eukaryota > Metazoa > Chordata > Lepidosauria > Squamata > Viperidae > Vipera > Vipera ursinii. Next base: position 20,828,335 of record NC_139520.1, on the reverse strand, counting down.
ATTCAAAGAGTAGATGCTCCTAGTTTGGCTGGAATGACCACAAATGGATAGATGTGGTGGTTGAATCCAAAACTGAAGAGAATGTCTGAAGAAGGTGGAACCCAAATCACTTGGTTTTGCTTTGAAATGGCAAGAGAAGAAGGGATTGCTATTTTTCTTTTGAACAGAGCAATTTTTAAGGATCTTGCAAAGAATTTCGGGCTGTAAGGAACAGCAGTTCAAAAATCTGGGGTGGTCAAGAGTATTGGGGGTTTCTGTCCCTCAAGACCCAGTGAGATTGTCACCACAGGACACTTTTTGTCCTCAACTTACAACAGTTTATGTAACCGTTCAAAGTTACAACAGCACGGAAAATAGGGACTTAGGACCGTTTTTCACACTTACGACCCTGGGGCATCCCCACGGTCACATGATCAAAATTCAGATGCTTGGCATCTGACTCATACTTATGACCATTGCGGTGTCCAGGGATCAGGTGATCTGCTTTTGTGATCTTCCGACAAGCAAAGGCAATGGGGAATCCAGATTCATTTAACAATCATGTTATTAATTGAACAACTGCTAAGATTCACTTAACAACGGTGACAAGAAAACTTGTAAAATGAGGCAAAACTCATTTAACAAATTCTCACTTAGCAGCCTCAGTTTTGGTCTCAATTGTGGTCATAAGTTGCGTAGAAGTCGCAACTACATTTTTGACACCGCTTAGCTGAGTTGAGTGATGTCTCCAAAATGTTCTTACACCTTTATTTCTCAAATGTCTTCTTCACACAGAAGCCTCCTCAATATGCAAAACTCCATCCAATTTTCCTACAAAGGGCCACCTTTGTCAGCCACTCCCACGAGCACCTTCAAAAATGTGCCAATTCTCCAAAGTTCGGTATTCCTTATACATATTTCTTGAGCCAAGTAATGTTTCGAGACAGACACTAATGAACTATATGAATTACACACCCATTCATGTCACAATGGATTCTGTTTTGTGGATTAAGGGAGTTCTCTGGAAAATAAATCCATGAAGGAATTCTTTTATATCCCTAGTCCTTACAACTGCTGTATAGTCCACATTGATTCAGAAGAGGATTTATGGAGCTTTTATCCTCCCCGGAGAATTCTCCTCTTTGCTAGGTCCCTTCTCCTCCCCCTAACACCATCATGATAGATTTGCTCTTATATCTGCCAAAAGAACCCCTGGTAAATGTCTAGTCTATTTACAAGGTGAAACATCTGGATCTTTCCCAAACAATTTGAAAAATTCTTTCATGATCTGTAATGCTTTAACTGTGCCCAGTGGATCATTCCATAAATAACAAGAACAGCCTTTATAAAACTCACAACGCCATAAAGTGAGGGATAACTTGTATTGTTCCTGCTTTGGAGAGACATAACTTTCGGTTGGATTTTGTAACGTCATAAAGCAGTGTTTTCTCAACCTGGGCAACTTGAAGATGTGTGGACATCAACTCCCAGTGTTCCCCAGCCAATATGGGAGTTGACGCTTACCTACCTTTCAAGCTGACGAAGTTGAGAAACACTGTCTTAAACGTTCCGAATATTTATTTTCTTGGTGCAGAAGATTCAATTTTTGCAGGATTTAAAGAAGTCAGATGAGGTGGGGCAGTAGAGATTTCTAGATTGCCTGGGAACTGAAAAAAAAAAATTGTGATCAAGATATTCAAGCCAATGTCCTGACAGGGGGAGCAATTAACCAATGGTTTGTCTCCAGAAGTTATGGGTGCTCCATCACTAAAGACTTTTAGGAAGTGATTGGACCGCCGTTTGTTTGAAATGATATAGGGTTTCCCGCTTGAGGAAGGGGTTGGACTAGAAGACCTCCAAGGTCCCTTCCAACTCTGTTATTCTGTTCCATTATCCTTTGTATGATCACCTGTGTCCATCCCATCAAGCCCAAAGAAACTCTGGAATGGTATAGGATCTCCTGCCACTGGCAGAGGGTTGGACTCCAAGGTCCCCTTTCCACCCTGTTATTCTATGTTCTATTATCTAGGTTCTAAGTTCTGTGTTCTAAGTCCGCTGGACATATTTGAAGAGGTAGTGATTGCAAAGATTTCTAGAATCATTTCCACATTCCATTTTGTCCGGTTTAACTCTCTTTCTTGATCACCACACATTCCCAGTTTTTGGTCCATCGCATCTTCTCCTCCTCACTTCTTCTCCATAACGTGCTCAATTTCTTTCCCTTCCTCTTAAGACAATTTCCTCCGGTTCTTATTTCATCTCCCACAAATCTACACTTAATCCCAGACCCTCTCTCAACTCAGCCAAAAGTTTTGGTGTCCTCCACCTCATTTACTTAGGGGGAAGGTTTGCCATTTCTGTTCTTCAAGAAACTGAAATCCCAGCAGGCCTTCCAGGCTATCATGCTGCGGCTCAGCTGATGTTTTAGGGGTTCCCTACCACAAGCATCATATTCCAATCTGGTCTGTATAGGATAGGACTGGGATTCAGGGCCATTTTTTCCCCCGGCCCCAACTCTCCTGCATAATGCACTGTTTACCAGCCGCATTTAGAACGCATGGAAAAATTATACGCGAGAAACCTGTGGGTGGAAAATTATAGGGTGGGTTCACTTGTTACATCCCATTAGGAGTATGTAGATCTGAAATGAAGCATTTCTGTAAAAGTTCGTGAGGAATGGGCTCTGTCAATTTCTGGATTAACTCTCCTGGGTGGTACCAAGACATACAGTATTAGAGCTGGGTCTGAAAGGAAAGCTAGCTGAACCGTGACATGCTAGACATTTTAAGATATCATTGTCTTTCAAGGCAGTTATTAAAATGTCAATCTGCTCCAAAAATTGGGTGCTGCTAGACAGAACTGCTCTGTGTTGAATGGGGTGGCTGTGTAGGTGTCTCAGAAAGAAAGGAATTCTCTCCCCTACCCCCCAAGGGATGGCTATGAACACTATATTTATGGAAAGCACCCTTTCGGACAGACATTTTCACAGCCAGTGTTATGCTAGAATAGAATCTGTTGCCAGCAACAATCAACTATTGCTAAAAAAGCTGGGTGTGGGTGCGTGGAGGGGTGTGTGGGGGTGGAAAAAAAGCACCAAATGCAGGAATGAATGGCCAGGCGACACAAACACACACACAACAGGCAGTTGATTTAGCCTACTAAGTAGCTGAGTCACAATTGTCATTTTAGATTGTATTATTGTTTTTTAATTGGGCACTGATTTAATCTTTGTTTTAACTTTTGTATAGTATTGTATTTTATTTATATGCCCTGTGAACCGCCCTGAGTCCCCAGGGAGAAGGGCGGTATATAAATTAAATAAAACAAACAAACAAACAATCAAGAATTAATTCATAGAATTCATTGGGGGAACCCTAACTCAGTACATTTAAAAAAGGGGGAAATTTCCCTTCCCTTCTTCCCTCTTTCCTTCCCTTTCTTCTTCCCTTGCTTTCCCTTCCCTTCTGTTCCATTCTTCCCTTCCCTATGTTCACATCAGTTGCTGATTGGAAGACATGAAAATGCTTCAGATGGACAATTAATATATTTATTAAATAAGGCATGGGGATTGACCAATACGAATTGATTATGGCACCTAAGAATTTGGTTCACAAATGTAAATAAGGTTTTCTTAGAACCGTGTCATCAGGAATCACAAGTGAATATTGCTTCATCCATCTTTAGACGTTGACGGGCACTGGGAATTTTTCTCCCCACAGTTGGTGTGTATTGGACACTGAATTTTTGAGCTCAAACTTTAATCATGCATGATTCATTCATTTCAAAAAGGAGAGAGACTTACTCTGGATTTAGCTTGATACACTTCTGTGTCAACACCTATTTAATCATTTATAAAATGTTGAGCTCTTCAATTCCAGGCTGGAGGAACAATAAAAAGGAATTATGAACTCTGCTTTCCACCAAATGCTCCCTTACACTTTTCAACCCCTTGCATCTGGCTTCCTAAGTAATCACATGGAAATGGGATGGGTTGGTGTGTGTTTGTGTGTCTCTGTGTGTGTGTGTGTGTGTGTTTTGCAAGCTTTTATTTTTGGTGGCCAAAAAAGGCTCCATTCCCAGGTGCAAAGTTATCTGAAGTTTCCCCTTCCATCCTGAATGAAATCTCTTTTAAGCTTTGCACCTGACCCAAATTCAAACCATTTGTAGCAACTCATGGATCTCTTTTGAAAATAATCCTTTCAGGTGGGTTTTGGTGAACTTTTCAGGAGCCGGGGAAGAGGGGATTTTTTTTTCCCTTTTGGGAGAAAATAAAAAAAAGGAGGGGAAAAAAATGAAGAAGACATTAACGGGTTGATTGGTAGACTGTCCTGCCACAATTTAAGCCTTGGTATCATGCCAAGTAAGAAATGCAAGAAGTGGTTGGTCTTGTTAAACACAATGCAGGCATTTTTACAAAGATTGCTACTGCCAACTTGCTTATGACATGATTTATTTATTTATTTATTTTATTCGATTTATATACCGCCCTTTTCCCAAAGGACTCAGGGCGGTTTACAGGGCAAATTAAAAAGAAATACAATATACAGATTAAAATAATTAAATTAGCAGCCCTAACACTATAAAATTTGATTTAAAAGTCTTAAAAACCCCTCAGTCCAGGCCGGCCAGCTCAAATAACCAGGTTTTTAGGTCCCGGCGAAACGAACGAAGGTTGGAGGCGATCTGGAGTTCCACTGGCAGCTGATTCCAAAGGGCAGGCGCACCCACCAAGAATGCTCTCCCCTTGGGAATCACCCGCCGGCACCCCTTGACCGGCGGGACCCTGAGGAGGCCCTCCCTGTGGGAGCGCACAGGACAATGGGAAGTTGATGCTGGCAGCAGGTGCTCCCTAAGATAATCCGGACCCATGCCATTATGTAGGCATATTTGATTTATTGATTTAGCTGGCCTTCTCCAGGTTCTGATAAGGCACTTTCCATCCATCTTAGCCACACCACCATAACACCGTGAGGGAAGTTGGGCTGAAAGCAAGCGGTTGGTCCCCTAATCCCCCAGTGTGTTTCCATTACTTAGATCTGGGCCTCCAAGGCCATTGTAACATTCCCTTTTATTCCCCATTAGAGCATGATAGGAACATCTGAAAATACTAATGCTAATTAAGGGAAGTAAGCGAGAATAAAATAGTTGCAAAGGACATGGATGTTGTTGGTTTTTGTGGAAGAATCTGTTTCCTGGATGAAGCCATCCTTCTCCATCACTCCTTCTCCATCGCTTCTCCTCCTTCTCCTTCTCTTCTCCTTCTCTTTCTCCATCCCTCCTCCTCCTCCTCCGGATCAAACCCATCCATGACCAATCAATGCCATTGCTGGTGATCCAGGTGTCCCACAGTTACGATGTCAAGTCAGCCTAATTGAGTGGCAGTTGAGTTTTTCATTGCCTAAAGTCTCAGCCATCCAAATTCTGGGTGGTCTTGCAATATTTCATATTTCCATCTGCATCACACCATCCCAGAGGAAGCCAGGTCACTGATTATCCTGGGAATTTTCTTTCCTGTCAGGCAGTCTGACTCGACTCGATGCTTTCGCATGCAATATCTTCAATCTTAAAAGCAGACAAACCTTCCAAGTTAAAAACAGCCTGGTGTGGCTCTCATTTTTTTGCCCCAGTCCTTTCTGAAGTACCTTCCTGTAGCTTTAGGATCCTTACCGTGTGAGAAAACAGTAGTAGATTGTGTGAACTGACCTTCTGCCCAGATAAGGTCACGAGATGAAGAAATCTGAACTCTTTGACCTTTGCTCTTTCCTCCGTTCCAAGTTTGAAGATTGCTGGCGATATGGAGTTTACAGTGACGTCAGGAGAACATCTGGGTCCTCTACTGCTTTTCCCACTGAATGAAAATCTATCTCAGGCCCTCTTCTCCAGGACTTGGAAATATGGACAGATTGTGTTTTGAAATGATTTAATCAGACTAAACCTTCCACCTTGTTGGAGATCTCATCATACCTGTGCAGCAACGGACAAATCCATCATTTTTTTAGTGTTCTCCTACAGTTGACTTTTTCTTTTTGAGTGAACTATTTTTTTGTGTGTATGTTCTACTTATGAAGTAATGTATGGGTAATGAACCGAAGGAAAGTCTCCCCAATTGACTCTAGCCAAGATAAATATCTACTGTTATCCCCAGCATGAAGAGAACCATGTTGTACTGTCTGCTTTGTAGCTGTTAAATTTGAGGAATTGGTTTAGAAAAATGTGGTGGCCCCGAGCAGCCTCAATTTGTCTGAATGCATAAGATTCCTAGTCTGATTTTCCAGCATAAAAGCATTTTGTCATGTTGAAATGTTTTAAATTTTACAATCCTTCTGTCAAAATTTTGATAACTTCTTACCGAATAAATAATCCATATGGATGACTGATCCTTCCCTTTTCCTGGAGGAGTCTATAAATTAGTGCATTTTCCAAAGCCATTTGTGAACTCCTGAGTTTTCCTCCCCTCCTTAATCAGAGGCCAACTAAAGACATGTTGGTTTGAAGGTGAAGAAAAAGGAGGGGATGTTTTAATGCACTAGTTGGACTTAGTTGGAAGGTCCTTTCACTGAATCTCCAAATCAAAACCCTTTTGAGAATTGCATGGAGCCATCACATATCTTTTTGAGTGAGCTGTTATCCATCTCTTTTTGAGTTTTCCAAAACTGAGAATTGAATTGCTGTGACCTGCTTAAGGTTAAAGATTTGAATCTATCCCAGAATAACAGAATAATACAGTTGGAAGAGACCTTGGAGGTCTTCTAGTCCAGCCCGTGGCTCAGGCATGAAAGCCTTTACCATTTCAGACAAATGGTTGTCCAATCTCTTCTTAAAAACTTCCAGGGTTGTAGCATTCACAACTTCTAGAGACACGTCATTCCACTGATAAATTGTTCCCCCTATCAGGAAGTTTCTCCTTAGTTCTAGGTTGTTTTTCTCCTTCATAAGTTTCCATCTGTGGCTTCTTGTCCTGCCTTCAGGTGCTTTGGAGAATCCATTCAAGTTGTGGCTTCAGATCAAATTGATGCTGTAGATTGAATAAATAATCTGAATCAGATCACAGCCTATCCACACGGGGGTCTATGACTATCTGCCAGGGCCAGCTTGCCATGGCCAACTCACCACAGCCAACTTGCCATGGAACAACTAATTGCAGGACAAGAGTTACGCTAATATCAAAGAAATGGTGGAATAGAAACATTAAAGAAAGGATGCAAAAGGAGGGATAGAACGAAATGTGAATGACAAAAAATAAAATATTTTAAAAATTATTTTAAATAATTAAACTGAACAGTTGAATTTTCTCATGGTGAGTTCTCCTGCAGCAAGTTGGTGGTGGCAAGTTGGCCGCCACGAATTGTTGCATTCTGCCAAATGGTTGTAGATCAAGACATTTTAGGCTATTCCTAATGGTTCTTTCTTTCTTTCTTTCTTTCTTTCTTTCTTTCTTTCTTTCTTTCTTTCTTTCTTTCTTTCTTTTAAAAAAAGTTTCTGGGAAGGATGTTTTTGGATCTGTAATCTACGATAGAAGAATTACCCAGTGTTCCTCTTTCAGCCTAACTGTAAATCCCAGCATTCTTCCCTAGAGAAGGAATGTTTTTCTGTTCTTCTCATCTCTTTTTACAGAAGTGAAAATTGTATCACACAGTTAATTTGTCACAGAAAGCTTGCAGAATTAGAAGAATGATTTCTCTTGCAGCTACTTGGGGCTTTTTCTGTGCCCTGTGTTCAGCTGATCCACTGATGAAATATTATTTTAGCAATAAAACTCTCCAGTTAAGGCCAAATGAAAACACTCTTTGTGTTCAGTTAAGCCAACAAGTCCCTGTTTTGCTATTCGTTTCTTCATGATACTACTTCATGATGCTTAATTGCTTGGCCTGATTCCTTTGGCCTACCCTCATCCAAAAAATAAGATTTCAACTCATGTAACTTTAAACATAAAGTTTGTCTGCATCTTTAACTGTTGGTTATGCCCTGTGCCTTTCCTCCATATTACTCAAGATTTTGACTGCTTTAGTCAGGTTTTTTTTTTAAACAAAATACTATCTTACCTTAAGGGGTTTATGCTTTAAAAATAAAGGTCAGAACTGATAAGCAGTCCTTGATTTACAGCCATAATTGGGAGCAGAATTTCTGTGGATCTTTCCTGGGGAGGGAGTGGACCCTAAAGAATGACAAGCACCAACTTGTATTTCTAAAAGGCTAACTTTGGGTGAGGAGTATTTGATTAGAAAATGAGAGACTTCCGCCAGGGAATTCTTAGAAGCCTGGCCCTCAGACAAATCAGCCATCAACAGGCATATAGACATAAACCACAACTACATACCATTCAAAAGAGAAGTGAAAAAGCCCCAAAGGAATCATGTAGACCAAAACACCTCTTCACCAGAAACCAATACTCAGATGAGCAGAGATGAACATCAAGATTAACATTAGACCAATAATCAAGCAGGAAACAATAGCCCAATCAAGAAACTACCAACGCAGACAAACAAGCAAACAACAACAACCTAATCTAAGAACCACCAAGAAGAAAACAACACTCCCACCTGTGTTGACAGGGCAACCACTTGTATAGAATGACAAACTCCACTCTCTTCTAACACTGGTGAAGTTACCTAGTTGGGTGAAAACAACCAAGTTGAGAGAGCACCAAAGACCCCAAAGTTCTCCTCCTCCTCCTCCTCCTCCTCCTCCTCCTCCTCCTCCTCCTCCTCCTCCTCCTCCCTAACTACACTTCCTTCTAACACTGATGATGTTGCCTAGCTGGGTGATGAAACATCTGCAAGGAAACAAGCTCAGAGAGCATCAAGGACCCCACAACTCATGTACCTTTTGTGCAGTGGAGCATTGTTTGGGATTAAGATGGCTATCATGGCACCTCATCTGGCTAATGCTGAGAAGGCCTTTGTTTGAATGAATGGCAGCCCGAAGCAGGCAATTCAGGTTTCTGCTGAAAGTGGGGCTTGAACTCTGAACGCAAAGATGATGGGGGAGGCAAAAAAAAAAGTATTCATCAGTTCTCTCCTCTCTCTTCTTTTGTGACAAATAAATAAAGCAGAGCTTTTGGCTGGAGAATGGGGACTTTGGAAGTTATGCACGCTCTCTCTTGAGTAATATGTAATGAGCGGCTCTCGTTGTTATCTCAGCCAGTCATCTTCTCTGTAGGAAGAATGGATTTAATTATATCACAGTTTCCAGTTTTATTGATGCTCGGACAATGTAAGCATTAAAGTGAAATACTATGCCAAGTACTTTAGAGGCCACCGAAATGTTTCCTGTTATTGTGTTGTAATGGAGAATGAAGTTACACAGGACTCCGTCCTTAGTGATTCCAGCAGAGAAAATGACCAGGGTGCTCCAAAATCCACACCATTATACAGGCTGCCTGAATTCTAGGCTGGCGATGAGGACTGATAGGTATCAATATTTATGATGGCACGGGCCAGAAAAGAACTAGCTAGGATGAAAGGCCTTTGAAGAACATGGCCCTGCACAAGTTGACCCAGTGGGAGGTGTAGGCCTCTTTCTTTGTGCCAAATCTGATAGAAACTTCCACTCTGGTTGGTTTGAACCCGAGCCAACCAAGCCGGTTGGCTTTCAAATGCCACCAGCCTAGAAATTGGCCAATGCTTAGTAGCAGACTTGATGTTCTGAATGCAAATATCCCAAAACCAACATTGCTTTTCTGAAGGGTTAGGTGTAGGCCACAATGGCAAGGTGGCCAGTTGGGTTGCTGCTGCATTTAGAAGTAACAAAAGAACAAGAGACGACAAAGCAAGAAGCTGGAGTATTATTGCTCTTTTGAGAACTAGTTGGAGAATGCCTCTCATTCCTATGAACGTGAAATAGGAGGCAGCATCTAAGCTTCTAAATAGACAACAGGAGGTTATCTCCCTGACTTCTAGGGAGAACATTATGGAGGAATGTAGGCAGCATCTTCCATTGAACATCACACATCAGATACTTGCAACCCTCGTTTTCATGCAAACATGAATAAAATAAGACCAGCCTGCCTTCAGGTTAGAGTCAACACTTTGAAGAATCTTCAACAGGATCTAGATGTTGGCAGTGGTTTTGTGGTCCAGAAGAGTCTACTACATCCCTTTATCAGTTGTGATAGGTTAGTTCTTATATAGTCAGTAACAAACAAGTCCACATTTGAAGACTGCAAGAACAAAGGACAGATGCCAACAGGCCATCCTGCTCAAAAAGAATCAGGTAGAGATGAAAGAGGGCTTGAACATTGTTTTATATGTGCTTGCCTAAGCATAAGCCCAGATTGAAAGTTGTTGATGGATGCAAAGGAGGGAAGAAGAGATTAAAAAGGGTCTTCGTATTCAACTAAGCTCATGGTGGAAGGAGGCTAGGTCATCTCTAACATCGAGGACCAAGGCCAACGCTGTCAAATGATCAACCAAATCTTACTGCAGTGAAGCTGGAAAATGCATCTTAGATAACCTTCTTTTTGTTCTGCTCTGAGTAGAGGGTTCTACTGTAACCCTCTTCTTGCTTTGTGAGAGGGGACAGTTCCAGTAATAGTTGATGCTTGCAAGCAAGGAGAAGGTACTCTTGTCTGGATGCAAGCTGGTGGGGAGTTTTGGGAGCTGAAGTCTTCTTCAAGGCTGAGGTTGAGATGCAATGATCTATAACCGTGGCAACTTTAAGACCTGTGGACTTCAATTCCCAGAATTGAATTGTGTCAGGGACACAATTGCACCCCTCCCGGGCTGGGAAACTCACTTGTGATCTCTTCATGTGAAAATCCCTCTTGTCCTTGGTGGCCTTAGATTGTGCAATATCTCAATCTATTCCTAATAGGTGCAGATCAGCAAGACAGGGGAGGGGGATTGATGGTCTAAAACAAATCAAGGACCCCAAGATGTAACCCAAGGCCTACTTGTGCAAGCTCAGGCACAGCAGCCAATTCCTCTTCCTGGAAGGGGAGAAAGTCGGAGGAGAAAGGCAGGAATTACACAGTAGTCCCTCTGTTTGCGCTGGCTAAAGCCTTTTTATCTCACATTCATAAACACAGGCTCTCTATGTGATATAAAACACATTTAGCTGTCACAGAAAGCAAGTGATTTATGGAACAGGGTTGTCCCTAAGAGGGTAACAAAACTTGGTGCTTATTTTGGCAGGTGAGCAAATTCAAACAGCGGAGCAGCTTTGGGAGAGTTGCGAACATTAACGACAAAAGGTTAATGATTTTTCTCTTTTCCCTTTGAAATATTTATTCGATTTACACGCACAAGCCGCATACGTGACTCCAGCTGGAGCCAAGCAAATGTCTTTCTTTCTTTCTTTCTTTCTTTCTTTCTTTCTTTCTTTCTTTCTTTCTTTCTTTCTTTCTTTCTTTCTTTCTTTCTTTCTTTCTCCCTTTCTTTGAATTTGGCAAAGGCACAATGCGAAGAAAATATTATTTTAGTTTCAGACACGGCTTAGAGAGACTTCACCATCTGAAGGATAATGAAGGGATGGGTCCACAGAGAGCTGCCCCCTTTCAGTCTGCTCCCTTTTAAAGACAGATAAATCACCCCAAGTTTCAGGAACCCCCATTGGGCAACATCTGTAAAACAAATGTAAGCTGGTTTTAAAGGGGATGAGCTAGGCAGATTCCCTTCCCTGCCTGGCCCAGGAAAACAAACAATGGCATTGTGAAGCACTGGAATTAGTTTGCCAGCGCAGGTGACACTTTAGCAGGGTTTTAAAAAGGCCTGGGCACATTTAGAAGGGATCAGGTATCCACAGTTAAGTCTTGAGGGTTGGGATTGCTTACATTTTAAACTCCAGCTGCTGGGCTGGGTGGTGGAGGAGGGAGCATGTGACAAAAGTAGAGATATGATGTCACAATCCTTCTTGCCTCATTCTGGCACCTGTTAAGTCGTCCTGAGGCCTTTGCTGCTGGGGAGGAAGAGGGAAGGAATCTGATTGCTCTTCTGGCTGCTGCTATGTTGCATGCCGGACCAAATTCTGTCTTTGCCAAAGTTGGACAGCCCTGATAAAAATGTTAATTAGCAGCTCCCAAAGTCAAGCCAGGTCTGCTCCCCACTGGCTGGATATAAACTGCCCCAATGGTATGATCTAAATGCTTGCCTGTATCATGTAGATCAAGGGTGTCCAACCATGGCAACTTTAAGAGCTGTGGACTTCAGCTTCCAGAATTTCTCCAGCCAGGGGGAGTTGAAGTCTGCAGGTCTTAAAGGTTGCTATGGTTGAACAGCCCCTGCTGTAGATCATGGTTTCTCAACCTCCCCAACTTTAAGAGGTGTGGACTTCAGCTCCCAGAACTCCCCAACCAGCAGGCTTTAAGATGGGTGGACTTCCCAATTTCCTCAGCCAGCTTGCATCCAGACAGGACTACCTTCTCCTTGCTTGTACACATCAGATGTTACTGGAACTGTCCAGTAAGAGACCTTTACTGTATCCCAAGTTATTTTTTAAGGAAGGCAACCAACCTGGTTCTATCTAACGTTCTTCTCTTTTTCTCTATGATATAGCAGAAGTCATGCCCTATAAATAATTTACTGAATACATTAAAGAATAGAATAGAATAGAATAGAATAGAATAGAATAGAATAGAATAGAATAGAATAGAATAGAATAGAATAGAATAGAATAGAATTTTCTTTATTGGCCAGGTGAGATTGGACACACAAGTAATTTGTCTCCGGTGCAGAAGCTCTCAGTGTACATACAAGCAACAAGATCATATTGAATATTGAAAATATTCAAATTGGTTGCCCTTTTCTTCTAAACCCTGTCTGTCTCTCTCTCTCTCTCTCTCTCTCTCTCTCTCTGTGTGTGTGTGTGTTTGTGTGTGTGTGTGTGTGTGTCCCCAACCTTGGCCACTGTAAGATTTGTGGACTTCAACTCCCAGAATTCCCCAGCCAGCCACAAAGTCTACAAGTCTTACAGTGGCCAAGGTTGGACATACCTGCTCTAAACCCTCCTTGACTCTTTTGCTTTTGAACCTTTGAATATTCCTTAGTAAGATTTTGCCTCTAAAAAAGAAAAAAGAGAGAGATAACATATAGTGTGCTTGGCCTAGGGGCTCTGATTTTTGATAGATCTCTCTCTTATGCAGACACACACACACACACACACACACACAGAGAGAGAGAGAGAGAGAGAGAGAGAGAGAGAGAGAGAGAGAGAGAGAGAGAGAGAGAGAGAGAGAGAGAGAGAGTTCCCTCTCACCCCACAGACATTGTTGTAGCCGCAAACAAAATTTACAGTATCTCGGCCAGCAGATGTAAGCAGGTCATCCCTAATGCACTTGGAGGCAGCAGCCGAGCCCCCATTACAAACTGGACAGCAGCCAGAATCACATCTGTTAAATTAATCATTAGAGATGAAGAGCTGTCGAAAGTTTCTGCAGCAACCATCTTCTCGTTAACCTTTGGCAGGGGAAGAGGGCTGGGAGACAGACTGATAACGTGCGATTTTTCCCTAGAAAGTCTGCCGCGGCAGCATACTTTCGACCTGACAGTCTCGGAAGGACAGGATGGCTTCCCCACTCAGGGCTGGCTAGATTTGGCAGAGCTGCGTGTGTGAACTGGGAGAGCACCCAGGCCTTGTCACACCTCCCTGATTCATGGGCTGGCCTGGCCTCCATGCGAGCTTTCAGATAAAAGGGCCATTTGAAATGTTGACAGGTGGCTTAGTTGGAGAGATCTGCCCAGGCTGGAGGTGCAGGAGGGAGACAAGGCAGTTCATCGGCATCTATTGCTGGTGAGCATGGTGCCACCTTGGTTGGTGCCACCAGGAACAGGCCACATTCAAAGGGCCTGTCTGCAAAAAAAGAGGGGCAGAGATGTGTGAACAGGAGATTTTCAAAGCAACATTTTAATGAAGGAGAATATTTGTAGCTGAGGGTTGACATGAGAGGTCCTTGGTGCTCTCTGAGCTTGGTGGTTTTCCTGCAGCCGTTTCATGACACAACTAGGGAACATCATCAATGCTAGTAGGGAGTGAGGTTTGCAGAAAGGAGGAAGAGGAGGAAGAGGAGGTCTATGGGGTCCTTGGTGCTCTCTGAGCTTGGTGGTTTTCTTGCAGACGTTTCATTACTCAAACTAGGTAACATAGTGCTAGTCTAGCAAGAATACATCCAAGCTCAGAGAGCACCGAGGAGCCCTCAACACGTCAATCATTGGGAACATTCAGTTCTGAAAAATGTTCCCAACTCTTCACTGTACCCACTTCCATCTGAACACACACGAGTTGTGTTTTTTGAGAGCTTCTTTCTCCATATGTGCCCTCTAAGACTTGGGTCTGCCTCTCCTCATTTCAAGGTCAAAATGATAAATTATGGCGAGAACAAGTTGAGGGATGAAAAAATATGGGTGGAACATACCTTATGAACAAGCCACAAAGGTGTCATGACAAATCCTTTCAATGTTTCTAAGAATACACGAAAGTCTAAATCAATTATTCTATCCCATCACAGGTCAAATCTGCCTTCTGCTCCTCTAAGTCCAGTCAAGATTAAAGGAGCGGCTTAGATTTATGAGGTGCAGGACAGAATTTTGGCTCAAGCTTCTGAAAATTTATCTCCTCTTGATTGTGGAAGCCTACATGGATGAGGAATGCAAACTGCCCATAACCTTCATTTGTCTGATTCCACTAGAGATAATAAGGCAAAAGGTATTTACGCTGCTAATTTGAGCCATATGACTCCATCTCCTTCACCTGGATGAGTTCGGGTGGAAGTGATGTGGCCTCCAGTCCAGACAGTAGCAGGACATAGAAGGACATTTTCTGAAGACCCATGGAACATCTACAAAACTACATGCCCTCAAAACTCTCTTTGCAAGATGTCTTAGACTGGATTTTTTCTCTTATATCTTCCTTCCTTCCTTCCTTCCTTCCTTCCTTCCTTCCTTCCTTCCTTCCTTCCTTCCTTCCTTCCTTCCTTTTTATTTTTTTTAAAATATTTCATTTTGGCCACCCATCTGACCACAGGTTAACTGTTTTTAATTAAATAATTAAAGTCAACATTAGAACCTAAGAACGCATGGGGAGGGCAGGGGGCGGAGTGTGTGTGTGTGTCGGGGGGGGGGGGGAAATGGGATCTGTTCTTACTCAATCCACCATCTCCACTTTGCTATTCCCCCACTGAAGAATCTTCCTTCTCTTCCTTCCTGTCTTCCTTCCTAATTATTATTTTTTTTGGCTGCACCGTTAACCTAGGGAGCTTCTGCTGCTTCATGCCTGCAATAGAGTTGTTAAATTAAACCCAGTGAGCCTAACAATTAAGACGCCAAGGATATAATTACTAGAGAGGGAAGGTGGTTATTGCAAAAGTAAAACCTGAGCCTTGGTGGAGCAGTGGGCTAATGCCTCCTTAAGTAGCACCAGCTGCCTGCAATTAGTGCAGGTTCGAGTCCCACCAGGCTCAAGATTGACTCAGCCTTCCATCCTTCCCAGGTAGGTAAAATGAGGACCCAGATTGTTGGGGGCAATTAAGCTGACTTTGTAATAAGGCCGCTTGGGGTTGTGTGAAAGCCCTAATAAGCAGGAATATACATAGAATGAAGGCTACTGCTAAGCTTGTAAGCCGCCCTGAGTCTTCGGAGAAGGGTGGGATATAAATGGAATAAAAATAAAATAAAAATAAATAAAGTATATAACGTGTAATGCTGGTGAACCTGGGAGGGAAAAATATCTCTTCAGCAGCTAACCCAATTCACATTCTTCAACACTCTGCTGGGCTAATTATAACCATATAATTTGCCAGTACCAGAAAAAAAAAAGCACCCAGTCGTGTGTACATTAAGGAAAGAGGTTCAGAAAAGTCATACGTATACAGACGAGAAAAAAAGGGCACCCCAAAATGGGCGTATGGCACATCTAAATTTTCCTGCTGATTTTAAGAAACAGCTGTGTGCAGAATCAATCGAACCGGAAGTCCAGTGAGAATTAAAAAGAGACACAGCAAAGCTAAGATTGGCAGGGATTTTCAAGCGCGGCTCCTTTCGGCACCTGAGAAATTGTGGCCAGATGGAGAAGGGATTGGAGGGAAGACAATAATTCCTCCTCAGCAGGCAGTCGAGCTGGTGCCCTAAGTTAAGGCAGAGGAAACAATCCCAGCACTGCCTGAAATTAAATTGCAGGTCCTGGAAGAGGCAACCCATGACAAGTCTATCACCTCTTTATTTAAAAGCCAGGCAGAAACCACGGGGAGCAGGATCAACTGACGACCTCAGCTGGGCGCAAATTTTATGTTGCTAAGTGAGAAATTTCTTCAGTGAGTTTTGTCCCATTTTACGACTTTTCTCCCCACATTTGTTAAGCCAATCGCTGCAGTTCTTAAATTAGGAACACGGTGGTTAAGTGAATCTGGCTCCCCCATTGACTTGGCTTGTGAGAAGGTCCCAAAAGGGGATCACGTGACACACACACACACCCCGGGACGCTGCGACCATCGTAAAAGCGAGTCAGTTGCCAAGCGTCTGAATTTTGGTCATGTACCACGGGGCTACTGCAAGTGTGGAAAATGGTCATAAGTCATTTTTTTCCCCAATGCCGTTGTAACTTTGAATGGTCACTAAATGGATTGTAAGTCAAGAGCTCTCAGTTCGAAGCAAAATCCTCAAACGATCCTAAGTGGTTCTCTACACTGCTACAGATCTGGGGAAACCGGAGTAGTTGTTCTAGCCTCTCTTCTTACTAAGATACTAACAAATATCTCACGATAGCAAAAAGTCAGAACTGAGAAAAGCGGAAAGCACGTGGGAACACTTGTAAAGAAGCCTCCTGTAACTGGGGTGGAGATCTAAATGAGGGTCAAACAGACCAGCCTGTTGGAGATCCCTGCTCAATAAGCAAAAATGTATCCCTCACTCTCTTGATAGCTGTCAAATAACCACCACACAGGCAAGGGTTTTTCTGCATCCATCAACGTTACTCTGTGGATCGTATTATCTAGGAAATCCCAAAGTTGCTAGCCTGCAAGCTGAATTAACTGCATTCTTTTCGGATTAGAATCCCATTTTTGGAAAAGCTCTAACCCAGTGCCTCCGAGAAGTCAAGGAGCCGAAAGAGATGTTATTAAATCCACTGCCAGTAATTTGCTCCCTACTGACTTTCTTTTCCTTTCTTGTTCGGGTTACCGCAGCGTCTCGAAAGGCATAAGACGAAGCTAGAGAAGAAAACGGAGCTCTTTCCAAAAAATTCGTCTCCTTGTCCCAGGATTGCCATTTGCAGAAGAAAAACAAATAGCCAGGAAAAATATATATGTAGCAAAAATGTGGACGGAGAATTGCAAGCAGCTGTTTTACGCCTCCTGCAATGGAAAGTGGGCATGCTGGCATCTGCAGAGGTAGAAGGGGTTTGCTTGGAGAAGAGCTTCAGTTTAATCTTTGACCTCTATTCCACCTTGAAACTTTGCTACCAATCAGCCGAAGCAGTAAGTAGGACCAGTCTATGACTCCACATGAAACAGCTTCCTCTGAACTCCTGCCGCAAATATAGCCAAACTACAGACTTTTGAGGGACCCATGGTGCTCTCTGAGCTTGGCTGTTTTCTTGCAGACTAAACTCAGGTAACATCATGGTGTGTTAGCACCAATGTTACCTAGCTGGATAGTGAAATGTCTGCAAGAAAGCCACCATGCTCAGAGAGCACCAAGGATCCCACAGTCCTTCTCTTCCTCCTTCTCCTCCTCCTCCTCTCTGCAAACCCAACTCCCTTCTAGCACTGATGATGTTACCTAATTGGGTCATGAAACATCTGCTAGAAAACCACCAAGCTCAGAGAGCATCAAAGAGCTCGCAGTTCAACCCTGAGCTACAAATATATTCTCTTCTATTGTTACTACAGATACTTCCCTTCCACGTATAAAGAAAAATCCCTGTATGTTTCAAGCATTGGGTTGAAAATTCTGCCATTTTAAATTTAACATTAGCAATTCCAATCCCCTTTCTTCTTCAACTTTCTTTCCTTCCTGTGTCATGATACCAGGCCTTTGTGAGCCCACTGCTCTGAGTCCCATCAGGTAAGAACTTCAGTTGCAGAAAAAGAGCCGTCGTGTAGGAACCTCCCATGAAGACCCACCGCCTTCTATACCCCAAGCTGTGAGGCTCTCCAACAGCAGCTGACCATTCCTTCCCAAGGCCTGAAGCCACAGAGACCAGCTTGCCTCTTAACCTGTCACACTTGGTGGCCAAAATCTCACCTCGGTTGGCCAAGGTCTTTACATAACCTGACCCCTAGAAGGCAATTACATGTGGGTTTCTTGCCTGCACCCATCTGTTTCCAGTCCTGACATCAATTCGACTTTCAACAAAGGATGGGTTCCCATGAACTCCCTGGCTTTATGACCAGCTGGTTCTTGTTAGGGAACCAACCAATAAAACGAAGGAGTGAAACAGTCTTCAGTGTCTTCTCCGCAACACTTGGCCATGTGTTTTAATTTACTGTTCTACCAAGCCCAGCCTGCCCTTCCATGCACTGCACATTCCATACCTCACATATTTTGCTTATTTTGATAAATGTTGCTTTTGGGTTTTTTTTTTAATGAGCATGAGGGCAAGAACCTGACACCTACTGTCTGCTTTTAGCTGCAACCCTAACACACATGTGTAAGTTCATGTGAATCCCCATTTTTATAGGAGGGCTTCCCCCCCCACACACACACACCGTACAGCATTCCTGACTTTGCTTTGAGATAAATTGGGAATGTGCAAGGAAGCACGTGGGATGTAGGGGTGGAGAGCTCTTTGGTGGGGATTAAATGTAATAGTAAGTAACAGGAGGAATGAGTAAGTCACAAGAGGAGAGAAAACAGCAGTTTATATCCAGCCAGTGGTGAGTGGACTCGGCTGGACTTTGGGAGCTGATAGTTAACATTTAGATCAGGGGTGTCTAACCCTGGTGACTGTTAAGACCTGTGGACTTCAACTCCCAGAATTCAACTCCCACAGCTCTTCTGGGAGTCCATGTAACCCTGGGATGCTGCAACCCTCATAAATATATGAGTCAATTGCAACTCTCTCAAATAGGAATCAGTCGTGAAAGTTGCATCTGACTTTTGATGACGTGACCACAGGGATGCTGTAACCATTGCAAGTGTGAAAATGGGTCATAAGTTGCTTTTGTCAGTGTTTTTGTAACTTCGAACGGTCGCTAAACAAACTGTTGTAAGTTGAGGATGTAACTGGTAAATGAATAACTTGACAGGGGAGAAAGCACATTCATGCTTCAAGAGTGTGCAAGCCACTCATGGAATTTTCATTTTCTGTGAATCCCTGAATTGAATGTACATGAATTGTGTGAATCTACATTGTAAAGGCATGGAAGACAAAGTCTATCTCCCATCCTGTGGCTGAGATTTTGTGCAGTATAAGCTAAGCCTCACCTACTGAGCTGAAAGACCAGTTCCTTAATTGCCCTAAAGTTCCTTCTGTGGGCTTCAGTCATAAAGACGTTGGTCAAAAGTTTTTTTGTACATCCCAAGTGCCTGGATGGGACAATTTGCATCTTGGACAGCAAGGGGGAGGGAGGGAGGGAGGGAGGGAGGGGAACCCGGCTTCAGTTTGAATTGCAAACAGAGCATGCAGTCAAAGAAGTGGGCCCAAATATTGCGCAATCGGCTGGCGGCATAGCAACCCTTCTTGTTTGTCCTATTTTGCAGGAAAAACAAACCGCCAAATGAAATTAGAATTGCTTAAGATGAAACCGCTTCTCCTGCTGACTCTGGCAGGAGGAGGCGATAATTTCCAAGGGAGCTTCTGGTTGGCACCCCTGGGCTGCTCGACTCAATGAGTTGGGAGGAGGCAGCAAAAAAGCCATCTTGGAGAAAGGGGGGGTGGAGGAGTTAAGAAGGGGGTGCAACCGTTTCTCAAAACATCTGGAAAAGGAAGAAGAAGCTCGAAATACAGAGGCGATCCCCTTAGGAGGAAGATGATTACTCCTTCTGAGAGTTTTCTGTGGCTTAACGTGGAGATAATGAGAGAAGGTGGCGATGCTATTTTTTCCTTCCTCCATTGATTGACCCCGTCAGGAAACTTCTCCTTAGTTCTAAGTTGCTTCTCTCCTTGACTCGTCCCCGTTGAATTGCATTTTTGCTCAGGAGTTTCGCTGACCAGTTTGCATGCTTTCCACACACACGTCTGTGCCTTCGAACCAAGAGAAATCGGTTCTGAAAATTAACTTAGATGGACATGTCAAATCAAGGCTCCCGATGGGTTCAAACCCTTCTATTGAACGGGATTAACGGTCTGAGCTGATCTGAACAGGAAAAATCAAATCAGGTCAATTTGGCACACCCATCGGCACGCTTTTCCAATCCTGCATTTTTGGGGGGAGGCGGGGGGAGGGAGGAGGGGGGGAGATAGGTCATAAACTGATCTTTGGGTAGCTATTTCAGGGCCTGGCCCAGGAGATTAAATTTATCTCAGGCCTCTGAAGTCTCCTGGCTGCCGGTGCTGCCCATACGAAGGAAGGCCCCCACCTCTGCCTAACCTCCTGCATGGAGCTGATACAGCAATTAGCCATGCTCGCTCCATGAAAAGGCTGCCACCGCCCTCTGACCGATGGCCAGCCCTATCCAGAGACAACTGCAAAGGGGAAGGAAAACAGTGGCGCCGGTAGGGTTTATTCGGGGTCACCCCACAGCTGAATATACGGAGTAATATGCTGTGTCACCTCAAACAGAACCTGGGGAGAAAAGGGTGGGTTTTGGGGCAGGGTGTGTGCGGACACATGGGGGGGGGTCCAAGGAGGCTTGCAAGGTGGGGAGGAGGTAAATCAAGTCCCAGGGTGGCTGTTGTGGGATGGGATGGATAAAGGCCAGGCCTTGGCTTGACCAATGAGAGTGTTGTGCTGGAGACGGAATGTTTCATGGGCAGAAGAGGAAATATTTTCTTTCCTTTTTTTCCTGCAACTCTCAGGCATTTACGGTAAGTGCAGGTGATCACCGGTCTGTGCCTAAAAGCAACAAGAGCCTTGGTGGAGCAGTGGGCTAATGCCTCCTTAAGTAACACCAGCTGCCTGCAATTAGCGCAGGTTCGAGTCCCACCAGGCTCAAGGTTGACTCGGCCTTCCATCCTTCCCAGGTAGGTAAAATGAGGACCCAGATTGTTGGGGGCAATTAAGCTGACTTAGTAATAATGCCGCTTGGGGGTGTGTGTGAAAGCCCTAATAAGCAGGCATATACATAGAATGAAGGCTACTGCTAAGCTTGTAAGCCGCCCTGAGTCTTCGGAGAAGGGCGGGATATAAATGGGATTAAAATGAATAAAATAAATAAATAAACATCAGAAACAAAAAAGGGCACAAAAAATTTGATCGAGCTGCTTTGTGCTGACTCACATCCCTTATGGAGCCTAAAATCCAGAAATTAAGGACTTAATTAATTTTATTCAAAATAGTCAGGAAGGTCCCTTCCCTTCTCCAACTTCCCTTTCCTCCATTATTTTCCTGTCTCTCTCCCTCTCCCTCTTCCTTCCCTTCCCTTTTCCTTCTTTCCCCCTTTCTTTCTTTCCCTTTTTCTCCACTATTTTCCTTTCTCTGTCCTTCTTCGTTTCCTTCCCTTTCCTTCCCTCCCTTTCCTTCTCCTTTCCCAATTACATAATCCTATCCTATTAAAATCATAGATAATATCCCCCCCAAATATCAGCAGATGTAAAATGTTAGAATTCTACCAATTCACGGATTGTATACAACAAGTTGAGCTTTCTGTAACCATGATTGGTGAAACAAACAAAAAAAGAAAGGACGGATTCTTTCCATCTTGCGGTAGAAGATAAAAACAACAACAACAAACTAATTTGTAGTAAATGCAAAAAAAAAAAAAAACAACAACAACCCAAAGCAGACTCCCAAATAAGCACCCCCAAATTCTCCCCCCCCATCCACACGTGTGATGTAATTCTCAACTCTCCACATGGGAAGTGTGAATCTCTGCAGCCAAACGGCAGCCTGGTGTTGCTCAAAAAGATTAAAATTTAGAGAAACAAAGAGCAAATGTTATCCTGACATTTTAAAGATTTTTTAATAGCCTATAGCTCAGTGGAGTCCAGATCAATCCTGAAGCTGTCCATAAATGTAGGACTTTGCTACACATTTAAATCCAACTAATTGATTCAAGAGGGTTTTTTGTTGTTGTTGGTGTTAAAAAAACAAAATAAAGCAATGGGAAGCCACATCCTAACGTTGCCAAGAAGACCACAGGAAGTCTATTGGTCCACGCAGTCACTGACTGTCAGCTCTTCTTGAAGGAGACTTTATTTTTTCATCTAATCGCTGAACTACTTGTCAATTATCTGTGGGACTGATAAATATTCTTCGCGGGCCTTTTGAGTTCCCGCTGAACTTTGATTCACGATCAGACTAGAGTTGGGGGGTCCAGCTTAAGGCCGCCACTGTTTATATTTTGGAATGATATTAGAGCATTGTCTTAAAATATAAAGTCACATCAGACTTCATATCTCCCAAACGTTTTGCTGACTTGCAAACGGTGCAGAGTTTATTCAGACCATATGATCCCGCAGTTCTTTGCCGCAGCTCAATCAAAGCGTCTTGCCTAACAGATATCCTGAGCACCTAACCCTAAAATACACGGTGAAGCAGTCCTTCTCTGCAGGAAGAAGGTTCAATAGCCTTGTGTTGTGATTCCAAAATAAATGTGAAGCACATTCTTGGCAGGGCGAACTTTCAAACGGCCTCCACGGAGGTTGGTTAAAGTCAATAAAAAGGTTTGGAGGAGCGAGGAGGTGTTGCAAAACCAGGGCCCTAATAAAATAAAAAATCCCTGGATCCGCCGGGTTCAAGAAATAAATGGAGTCTCTCTCTCTGTCTCCCCCCCCCCAACTTCCCATAAAGTTTACATCCTCTGTAACTCGCCAATCTAAACATCAAAACACATACACAATTTTGCCATCACCAACAAGACGTTTTATTGCTAGAAACAGCGCCCATAAAATTTCTACATTTCTTCCACCTGCAGAACCTAATTACAGGTAGTTCTTGACTTAACGGCCACCACGGAGCCCCAAATTTTTGTTGCTAAGTGAGACAGTTGTTAAGTGAGTTTTGCGCTATTTTACGACCTTTCTTGCCACAGTTAAGGAAATCACTGCAATTAAGTGATAGCCTGCATCCAAGAAGGCTCCACACTCATTTGCACCACTCAGCTGACCCCCCGAGGACCAGGTAAACCTCCAAGTGGCCTCACTGGCTCTCTAAAAGAAGTCAAGTGACCAGCTGTCTGCGAGGAGTATAAATCCTTCCACTCCCCACCATCTAGTCAGAGCTGAAGAAGCTTCTTGGATGAAAAGCGAAACGTCTTCAAACAAAAAACAAGAAAGTCCAGTGGCCTCCTGAAGAAGCACCTTTGGGACAACCCTGACCTGGATCATTGAACATCTCCATAGACTCAACTGCAGTTAAGTTACTAACATTTGTTAAGCAAATCTGGCTTCCCTGTTGGTTTCGCTTGTCAGAAGGCTACAAAAGGAGATCACATGATCCCAGGATTTGAAACCAAGATCAAGCACAGGTGCTTATCTTGGACTTTATTTATTTATTTATTTATTTATTTTAATTCCATTTATATCCCGCCCTTCTCCGAAGACTCAGGGCGGCTTACAAGCTTAGCAGTAGCCTTCATTCTATGTATATGCCTGCTTATTAGGGCTTTCACACACACACCAAGCGGCATTATTACAAAGTCAGCTTAATTGCCCCCAACAATCTGGGTCCTCATTTTACCTACCTCGGAAGGATGGAAGGCTGAGTCAACCTTGAGCCTGGTGGGATGAGAACCTGTACTAATTGCAAGCAGCTGGTGTTACTTAAGGAGGCCTTAGCCCACTGCTCCACCAAGGCTCTTTTAGCATCAAGGAAGAAAAATGTCATGGAGAGAAATATCCATTTTCAGATGCTCAGCCCTGTGTGATCTATCATCTACCTACCTGTCTGTCCACCCTTATCCATATTAATTATGTATAATATTTTCAGTATCCATCCATCCATCCATCCATCCATCCATCCATCCATCCATCCATCCAGTATTTGCATATTTTCCTACTTTCCTTCGTTTTTATCTCTTCCCCAGCACCCCTTTTAAACTCTAAAGCAGTGTTTCTCAACCTCAGCCACTTTCAGATGGTGGACTTCAACTCCCAGAATTCCCCCAGCATGTTGGGCAGAATATCCAACAAACTTTCATTTTGTGTTGTAAAGCTGGAGGTCTTGAATCATTTCAAGTGGAAAGGAAGTCTTATAAAAAAAAACCCTCCCCCAGGTCCTTTTTTTAAAAAAATACACGTGACTAAACAGGTTTTGATGTACAGCACGATATAGAGAAAAGAGAGAAAAATAAAAACAACTGGGATTTTTGGAAGGTGCCGTGGGTGGAACAATTGTCCATTTAGAGGTATTTGGCTCCAATATACTAGTGAAATACCTGCGTGAAATCAGGCGATGCAGCTGTAAAAATGGTGAGCCTGAAACGCGATTACAATTTTTTAAAGGTCATTGGAAATATACAATGGATCTTCCTTTCTATAATATAAACATTCTCCAAGACAAAAGTGACTTTCTTCACTGGCTCAATTCCCCTTATTCGTTTTTTGAGAAAGATGATTTTTTTTTCTCTCTCTCTTTCATTGCTAGTAAAAGGAAAATCTTAATCCAATCTAATCTAATCTAATCTAATCTAATCTAATCTAATCTAATCTAATCTAATCTAATCTAATCTAATCTAATCTAATCTAATCTAATCTAATCTAATCTAATCTCTAATGTGTTCCTCTTTCTCAAACAGGATTCTCACTGCACGACAAAGATGATTAGCAGACAGGAGGCTGAAACATGAAAAACGAAAAACGGTTGCAGGAATTTGGTATGGCTAGTCTAGTAAAAAAAGGGGGGCTAGGAGTGACATGATAGCAGTGTTCCAGTATTTGAGGGGCTGCCACAAAGAAGAGGGGGTCAACCTGTTCTCCAAAGCATTTGAAGGAGGACAAGAAGCAATAAATGGAAACTAACCAAGGAGAGAAGCAACCTGGAACTAAGGAGGAATTTCCTGAGAGTGAGAACAATTAATCAGTGGAACTGCTTGCCACCAGAAGTTGTGGGTGCTCCAATGCTGGATGTCTTTAAGAAGAGATTGGACAATCATTTGTATGAAATGATATAGGGTTTCCTCCTTGCGCAGGGGGTTGGACTAGAAGACCTCCAAGGTCCCTCCCAACTCTGTTATTCTGTTAACTTCTGTTAACTTTAAACAAGGATTCTACTATTATTTCCCTCTTTAAAGAAAACCATTTTTCACCTTGGTTCTAATTTCTAGCAATTTGCAGGCCACCTTTAAACAAACAAACAAACAACAGCAACAGCAAAAACAGCACTTGAAATGGAAACGATCGGCAGAAAAGTCTAAAATTTGGGTTTTTAAGGCACCAGATTAGAAACCAAGAGAGTTCTGCTTCTATTTTGGGACCAGACTCTCAGCCCTAGGAAGAAGGCAAACCTGTTCTGCAAATTGGAGAGAAATTGTGTGCATTTTTGTCCAAACAGCTTCCACGAATTGAGAACAAACATGGGACAAATCTTTATTTCCTGCTTCAGCCTAACCGAAGGCCATCGACAGGCAGTAGTCACAACAGTGACAGCTCATATTTGTGTAATTTTTTTTTTAGATTGCTAACAAAGAATTAAAGGGAGACTGATATGCATTTCAAACTTATTTGTTTTCATCAGTCAGCCATACCCTTCTGAGATTTGAACCTGGGCTGATTGCACATTAGGCAGTTGTTTTAACCTCTAGGCCACAAGCTCTATCTCAATTTGTTAGCTGAGAAGCAAGGGAGATATGTGTTAAATGCTTGATATATATATATATATATATATATATATATATATATATATATATATATATATATATACATATATATACATATATATATATATATATATATATATATATACATATATATATATATATATATATATATATATATATATATATACATACATATATATATATATATATATATATATATATATATATATATATATATATATATATATATATTTGTGTAAATTACTAACAAAGAATTAAAGGGAAACTGAGATGCATTTCTGACTCCTTAGTCGTCATCAGTCAGCTATACCCTTCTGAGATTCGAACCTGGGTATAGCTGACTGATGACGACTAAGGAGTCAGAAATGCATCTCAGTTTCCCTTTAATTCTTTGTTAGTAATTTACACAAATATATGAATTGTCCGGTGTGACTACTGCCTGTTCGATAGCCTTCAAGATAGGCTGAAAACAGGAAATAAAGATTTGCCCCATGTTTGGGGCCTAGCAAGGTAATCTAAATAGTTAACATTTGAAACATATATATATATATATATATATATATATATATATATATATATATATATATATATATATATATATATATATATATATATGACTACCTGTGCATCCAACCCGCTCACCTGCCCATAGACACACACACACACACACACACACACACACACACACACACACACACACAAACGCAGCAGTTTATACTGCTGGGCATGGTTGGATGCAAAACATCAGGCCAAAACAACTTGCTTGCCTCTCAGCAGGTGCCAGTTATGGTTTAGGACAAAGGGAATGTTTTTTGCCCCATTTTGCCCCTGGATCCAGTTGCTTCACCGCAGACAATGTTGGTTTTGTTCGACTGACCCATCCCACCAAGTCGGTAGTGCTGTAATAAACAGCTGGTCTTCAGAGCTGCAGAGGATCACGGAGGTTAGAGATGGGGCTGTCCTGATTTCCCACATGGTCCTCATTAGTCAAGGATCTGTTGACAGGGACATCCAGTCCTGAGAAAAGATGCTGAGATATTGAGGCAGGAGGAGGTATTTTGACTCCAAAAGGTTGCATTTTTTGCAGCAGGAAAGAAAAAAAAATACCCAGTGAATCTTATGGCACCTTAAAGATGGACTGGTTGCAGCTAAGACATTTTTTTCTGATTTTTTTTTTTACAAATATTCCAGCTGCTTACACCATGCCTTTCCTTTGTGAAGCTCTAAAGCAAAGTAGAAGTGGCCGTCTGTCAAAATCACCCACCAGATCCTTTCAGTTTACAATGGCTATGTGTTTTTTTTTTTAAAAATCCTCTTTTAAAAAGTGTTCTTTCTCTCTTTCTCTCCCCCTCCGTACCACTATGGTGTGGTATGGTGGAGAGAACTTTTATCTCTCCCAACTGCTTCCCCACATATTTCACATGTGCTCTGTGTGGGGTACTTCCTGCTAATTTTTTTCCTTAAAGGAAACACACACACACACACACACACACACACACACACACACACACAAATAGGAGGACCCCTGCAGAAAAAGGCTGGCTTGTAGAACACCCAGGTTGATTGGCCTCTTCTAATCCATACCAGATGAGGTCCCTCCAGTGGTCGAATTAACCCAACAAGGCGAAATTTAGAACAATCTCCCTGTTTCCCTGGATTTCAATCTTTTTTCCCCCTTAACCTGCCCCCCTCCATCTAAAGACCCACACACAAACAGACGCACACATACACACACTAAGTGGACACTTCAACACACTAGGAAAATATTCCAAAGTGCATAGCTTCAACTTTTAAACTGATATTGTTTGGGTTACGCTGCCTACCGGCTGATGTTCTTTCTTGGCTTGAAAAATAAACGGTAGAAAGCATTAATGCATGAAGTCTATAAACACAGCCCTTCCTACATTTTTTAAAAACCCAGTCTTGGGATTGAAGACTCGGATGGTCTTGGTTCCGTAACTCAGATAGACAGAAGAACTAGATGGATTTCTCCACTTTACTATGTATGAGCAGCTGGTGGCAACTTGGTTTATATCTGAGGATCAAATGTTGACAACCCTTATTTTCTTCCCCAAGTTATCTAATTATACATCCTGATGTGAGATTAGTATTCCAGTACAATATTTTGGATAAAATGTTGGGGAGAAATTAGGGAGACACAGGTCAAAAATCCAACTCAAAAATAGAGGTGGCTTTGTATCAACCACCCTTCTGGTATCCAATTCATGAGACTGATCAGTAGATGAGGAACTAATAAAAGAAGAATGAGGGGGACATGATAGCAGTTTTCCAGTATTTGAAGGGCTGCCACAAAGAAGAGGAGGTCAACTTATTTTCAGAACAAGAAGCAACGGATGGAAATTAATCAAGGAGAGAAGCGACTTAGAATTAAGGAGAAATTTCCTGACAGTGAGAACAATTAATCAGTGGAACTGCTTGCCTTCAGAAGTTATGGGTGCTCCATCACCAGAGATTTTTAGAACAGAATATTCTTTATTGGCCAAGTGTGATTGGACGCGCAAGGAATTTGTCTCTGGTGCATAAAGTATACATACAATCATAAACCATAAGATAGATTTCAAGAAGAGATTGGACAGGCACACATGAGGTCTCCTGCTTGAGCCGGAAGGCCCCTTCCAGTTCTATTCTGATTGAACAAGGTCCTGCAGAAAGTCATTGAAGAAACTGGAAATGTTTCGCCTCAAAAAAAGAGGGAAAGTTGGGGGAGGGGTGGTTGGTTATTATGGCACTTTTTATATATCTGAAGAAGGAGGTCAAGACCTCTTTCCTAGTCTTCCTAGAGTGCAGGGCATGAATAATGAATTTAAAGTACAGGGTAGTAGATGCCAGGAGAACTTTAGGAAAAAAAACCTCCTGCATGTTAAGAGAAGTTCAACAGTGGAACCAATGAATCACGGCAGAAGGTGGTTGTGACATTGTTGAGCTCTCCTTAACCAGTTCAAGTAAAGTCAAGACTGGGAAAGTAGCTGTCAAGGTTGCTTGAATTTGCCTTCCTGCACTGAGCAAAGAGCCGGACGTGATGGCCTCCCTAACCCTTTATACAATCTACAAGATTATAACATCTGTTGTAGTAAACCAATGTCATTATCAAGAATGACAACAGGAGAAACAGTGAAGAGATTGGTGGATAAACCAACCGTGGTTTAGCTTGATATGGAATCCCGTGCGCTTTTACTCAAAACCTCGACAAGTGATGTCATATTCACAAACCATACATTCCCTAAGGAGGTGAGCTTAAGTAAGATGTACATCTACGGATGTCTCTGGCCTTTTCTACCTCACCTGCCCATCACATCCTCCCATGAAAAGGGAAGATTCATTGCTACCTGACAAGATTATGGTTAGTCATAAATCACCAGAGTTCCTTTCTGGTTTTGAGGAATTCACCGGCAAGGTGAAAATCTGGCACATTGTCTTCTCTTTTGATCTCAATTTAACCTCTTTTCCTCCCCTCCTATGTTTCTATAACATGGAAACAAATAGAGAGAGACCCCCCACAAAATTGAACTGGCAGTCTTTGGAGTGGACCACCTAGCTTTCTGCCCTTGAAAAAGGAGAAGCTGGAGAAATCTCCATAGTCCAGCAAACCCATTAAAAGGGGCTTAAATAAAGCCACTCTGGTAGAGCAAAAAGTCTCCATTTCTGAGTTATTCCTGGAACTTGTTCCCAGAAGGTGGGGGGGAAGGGAAAACTCCTCTATGTCAGAAGTTGAAAGGGGGAACCTAAACTCCAGTCCCACCCAGAGAGGCATCATTCCATATGATTAATTCTGTCCATTTGCTTTCCCTTCTGAAGGTCCTTTGAGACTACTAACAGTCCGTTTGGCCATAAATACACACCAAAGTAGCGAGAAGGGAAAGAGATCTCTCTGGTTATTTCGGGTCTAAGTTGTAAGAACTCTGCAGCTGTCACCGAGCTGTGTAAATGTTCAGATGTTTCTTCAGAAAAGGAGAGATTTGATTTAACTGGATGGTGGCTTCTTGAAACCAGAAGAGGCTCCTCCTTTGATTGTTTATTTACCTTTTTTTTTAAAGAAAGAAGGAAAAGACAAGGGTTGAGTTCCTTTGGGGTTCTGTCAGAAGGCAAGGTTTAAAACAGAGCACCTGTTTTGTATACGGAAGGTGGAGGAGGCCTTGTCCTAAGGACCTTAACTTAAAAGCTGGGAATGGTTCTTGTCTGCAACGCTGGAGAAGCCGCTATAAGTCAGCTTGCTCCAATCTGGTCTCAAAGGATATTGATCACCCACAGTTCTAGCACAAGTTTGAAATATCTGACCAACAAAGGTCCTAACCTGCTTTTGTTCCCAGTTGTCCCTGGGTCCTAGCCTGCCTTTCTTCCCTTATGATGGTTTATCATGCTAGCCATACTTTGAACTGAAAGAAGAAAGGACATTCCACTTGGACGTTGGCCTTGCCTAGGAACAAACCTTCCATCTTCTAGTTTGGAGGCCCTCCAACTAAGTTAACAAGGGAACCAAGGTTTGTTTTCTAGGAGGGTCCTGTCAAGTTTTGCAACAGAACCATTGAAGGAATCTCAACACCAAATCACCATTCACTCCTCCAGAATGTTGGGTGGGGGTGAAGGGAGTGTGTCCCAGTTGGAAAGTCATGGTTGGACACCAGGAAAGGTGTTTTCTTGATCATTGTCTATGGGATTCTCAATCATCCAGGTTGAGGAAGCTTCTTGGATGAGAAGCAAAATGTTTTCAGAGCAACAAAACAAAAAAAGCCTCATTGTCTTTGGGATGCTACTCAATGATCAACAACTGTTCCACCTTTCTCACCTTGGGTGTCTCAAAGATAGAAGGAGCCCCCCCCAAAACAGGAGGCAGCTGGTGACTTCTCCCAACCCATTCTTGATTATCAAGACAGTTTTCCATCCTATTTGAGCAGCTTCTTTCTTTTTAAGAATATGTCTCCTCTTCTCCTTGCTCAGAGGCAAGTCCCAGCGCTAGGGAGAAGCATTTTGTGTATGTGTACAAAGGATTTGAGAAAGAAGGAAAAGGTCAGGAGGCATTCCTTCCTGAAAATCTTCACTTTCAAATGATCTCAAGATCCAAGCTTACTTATTTAGGATGCCTTGCTAAACTATCCATTTTCTTCCTGGCTCCAAGACAT
Organism: Vipera ursinii; assembly: GCF_947247035.1. NCBI lineage: Eukaryota > Metazoa > Chordata > Lepidosauria > Squamata > Viperidae > Vipera > Vipera ursinii. The sequence continues at coordinate 20,797,413 of NC_139520.1, read as the reverse complement.
TCTTTAATTCTTCCCCCACCCCAACTGTAAGTCAATATAAATACTACCTACCTTCAGTGGTGTTCAATGAATTCATGGAGACCTAAGCCTAGCCTCCAGTGGATTTGCCCCTCGGTGGGATCTTTCCATATATTTCACATAGATAGGAAGGCCTCGAAAAGCCAGCACGTTCCTAAGCATGCCCGGCAATGTCCATTTTTTCTCTCCAAATTCATGGAGACCTAACCCTAACCCCAAGTGGATTTGTCCCTCAATGGGATTTTCCCATTTATTTTACCAGGACATGGAGATAGGGCAGCCTCGAAAAGTCAGCACCCTGCTAAGCATACCAGTGTGCAACATTGGTGATTTGAATTTTCCTCCCTCCCCCCCCCAATTACTGTCATTTCAAAATGCAGTAGCTTATTGAATGGATTTCTCCTTAAATCCATAGCAGATGTGAGTTCAACAGCCAAAAGAAACATAATAGATTTAGTTCAGCTTATAATGACAATCCTGGAATACTGGCAGGGCCACCAAAAAATCCCTCCCTTGTTAGCATTTTGTGCTTCGTGGATGGCATCAGTGCTATTCTCTTTGAGGCATCTGGGAAAGGTATCTGGAGCTCATCTAGACTAACCTCCCAGATCAAGTAAGATGCCAAAATCATGAATCAAATGTCACGAATGTCCCTTTGGTTTAGAAAAAATAATTCTTTTGTTCTTCAACTGGAGAGAAAAAGAGTCAACAACCCGTCGCTATAACCCATCATGGAGCTAAAGAGATTTCTTTTTTTTCTTTTTTCTTTTCTTTTTTTTTTGTGGCCAATGAAATGGGACTCCTCAACTACTGGACAGCCCTGAACAGATGGAAGGCTTGTCAAGGAATGATAAAGAGCCCCACAGTTACAAATTGGTTTGGGTAAAGGAATGGCGCCAGACTGGATCATAAAAGGTTTGCATGGATCAATGTCCTCAGATAAATCTCAGGTCTGTAACCCAAGAAGGTCGCAAAGGTTTGCCTTGCAGGGGACACCCATGGCACCCTTGCCTCTCTCCTCCTCCTCCTCCTTAGAAGCAAGAAAAAGTGCCCATCATTTAAGACACTTCCAAAGATTGGCACTGGGTGCCCCTTTGGATCCTTTGGCTTGGAGGATGGAGAATGAAGAAGGAATCTGGCAAGGCTTTTCTGTCACCCTCAGAATGTAGGATTTGTAGACCTTCAAGTTCCTTTGAGGTCTTCAACTTGTCATGAGACATTTTGAGGAGGCTCTCATTCCGACGAAATCCTTCCTGTCTCACAAAGGAAAGACGTTTTCTCTCACAAAATCGCACTCCAGGCAAATACATCCTTAATTTAAGCTGCAAAAGCACCTTCAGATGTCCTGCCCTTTAAGCATTTACCAGAACACCAAAGAAAAACCTTCACACTGGTTTTTAATTTAATCCAATCCGGAGTAATGTTGGATTAAATTAAAGTGCAATTATTTCATTTCATTTCATTTCAATTGTTTGATTTAAAATAGGTTTTCTAGATACAGGTCATCCTCGACTTAAAACCCTTCATTTAGCGACCATTCAAAATTACTGAAAAAAGATGGCTTATGACTTAAGCCCATTGCAGCATCCCCCATGGTCATGTGGTCAGAATTCGGCCGCTGAGCAACTGGTTCATATTTATGACGGTTGAGTATCCCGGGGTCAGGTGATCCCCTTTTGCGACCTTCTGATAAGGAAAGTCAATGGGGGAAGTCCGATTCACTTAACGGCCATGTGACTAACTTACCGGAGTGGTTTACTTTACCACCATGGCAAGAAAAGTCATAAAATGGAGCTAAACTCACTTAATAAGTCTCTCATTCGGCAATGGGAATTTTGAACTCAATTGTCGTCGTAAGTCGAGGACTACCTGTACACTAAACACCTTAAACCACAGGTCCCCAACCTTTTGGGCACTGGAGAGAGGTTTTCCACGGACCGGAGGGTGTGTGGTTTTGTGTGCTGCCTGCACGCCATGGATGGGCTTTCCTTATTGGCGTGGACCACCGCCCGGTACCGATCCACAGACCAGGAGTTGGGGACCCCTGCCTTAAATCATAAACCAGTTAAAATATATTCAAGTCCTTTGTCGCCGAGTCCATTGTATGAACACACATGTAGGAACATCAAAGAAGAATTATTCCATGCAAAAACAAGAGAGTCAAGCTTGAGAATAGCATCATTTCCATAGCAAGTCAAGGTTGGTGCCGAAATCTATGAAGTGCCAGCCTTTTTATACCTTTTTAATGTGTGGGCTTCTCAGGAAAACCTCTCTCTCCCCCACGCCTAGCCCATGACCCTACTTTGTCTTTCTTCAACCTCTCCATGTCTAGTTCCCCCTCCCCTCCTTCCCAAGTTCTTGAAATCCTTCACGTATATTTAGGAACTCAGAGGTCAGAAACCCGATCCCAGTGCTAAAAAGGCACTAATAATTCCAGAGGGTTAAAATACAGACTTTAACAATTACAGCAGATGGTTTAAGGAGTGCAACGGGAGGGTCAGGCTTCAATCCCACACTGCTTGACCAAAGATAACCTTTGACCCTTTCTTGCTTTCTGAACTGGGGGGTTTCAACTCGACCCCACCACCCTCGGGAGCAATAAGACCTCATCGGTTCCTATCGGAGGTCTGATGGCCTAGCCAGATATGTAAAAATAAAATCCAAAGTGAAACCAGGGGTTGTGTGTGGACTTTAAAGAATTGCCATGCCCTCATTTCCATTGGCCACTTTGGATCTTCTCCCCTGGAATTCAGAGCCGGGTTTGAAAATATGCATAAGAAGGCTTGAAAATTGTTTCACACACACAAACACACATACACACCCTCGCCCCCAAAGCTTGGAAAAGTGTTCGTTTTTAATCCAAGTCTGATTGGGGGGGGGCGATGCAGCATCATTGGTCTGCCAAAAATGGGGTAAACAGAGGAATAAACCAAGTTTCCTTGTGTGTCATTTTCGACTTACAAAATGTATATGGTTTATATTTGAATTGCATTGCAATGTAGTACAGTTTGGGGAAAAAGTTATTATAACAGAGGAATTAACCCTATTTGCACATCTCATCCTGGCCAAGGATGATTTTCTTTAGGTGTCTTGATTAAAGCAAGACAACACAAAAAAGGCAGAAGCCATCATCTGCTAAGCCTCAATTGATTGTTGTTTCTCATTTATAAATCTCTTGGCCTCTCAAACTGCAGAAATGAACTCAAAGGCAGGGGACTGGAGGCTAAAACACATACAGAATGGTTGCTGGAATTGGTTATGTCTAGTTTCATGAAAAGAAGGACTAGGAGTGACATGATAGCAGTCTTCCAATATCTCAGGGGATGCCCCAAAGAAAAGGGGGTCAAGCAACTTGGAATTAAGGAGGAATTTCCTGACAGTGAGAACAATTAACCAGTGGAACAACCTGCCTCTAGAAGTTGTGAATGTTCCAACACAAAGTTTTAAAGAAGAGACTGGACAACCATTTGTCTGAAATGTATAAGGTTTCCTGCCTGAGCAGGGGGTTGGACTAGAAGACCTCCAAGGTCCCTTCCAACTCTGTTATTCTATTCTATTCTAGCCAACACCGGGGCAACGGCAGAGAAGGCTCTCTTCCAAGACACTGCCAGTTGAAGTTCTTTAACTGAGGGGATTTGCAGCATGCCTTCCTTACCTGATCAGGTGGGATGGGCCAATGTGATGGGACAAAGACGGTCACCCTAGATAGCCTGGCCCTAGGTCATGTGGCACCTTATGAGATCGTGACCATTGTTTTGGCTGAAAGATAGCTGCACGTCCCTCAAAAATGCTGTACATAACAGAATAGCAGAACAACAGATTTGGAAGAGACCTTGGAGGTCTTCTTGTCCAATCCCTTGCTGAGGCAGGAAACCGTATACTATTTTAGACAAATTATTGTCCAATCTCTTTTAAAAAGCTCCAGTGATGGAGTACCCTCAACTGCTGGAGCCAAGTCGTTTCACACCTCTTGTGAGAAAAGGACCAGAGATATTTCTGGAGACAAAAAGCTGTAGGACCTGTTTCTTGAAGGCAGGTGAATGGAATTGACCTCCCATCTTCTCCTGTCCATCAGATGCAGTCAGTAGAACAGCTGCAGATGGAAGAGCATCAATACACAATTCCAGGAGAACCGGATCTCCCTTTTCAAGCTGAGCACTCTTGAACATTGGCCAAATCCAACCACACACATGGAACACCACGTGGAAAAGATATAATGTCTTTTCCTACCCCGTGAATTGTAGAAAGCACCTTTGAAATACTTCTGCTATCACCCCAGAGAGTCCCATCAACTTGCCAATGGAGTAGCCTTCTGAGATTTGTGGTTTGTACAGCCTCACCTTATTCTGTCTTAAATTAAAAGACGTATTCTTGGAAATTCTGGTTCCACAACTATGCTCTGTTGTCCCGCTGGTCAATCAAACTCTTCAGTCACAATGCCCAGCCAAGAGTCAAAGTGAGAAAACAAGATTATTATTGATATTTTTTAAGAGGGCTAGAGTTGTTTGCACCTCAGATTTCAAAGGACACACTGGGAACAAAGGATATCCCTGGGATAGCTGTGCTAGGAAGTGCAAGTTATTACAGATGTATTGATATAATTAGGACTTACAGTACAGTTGTTTATGAAGAGCAGCTGTTCAAAAAAAAAGCGATGCTGAAGGCAGAAGGTTGAGTGATAGAACTGACCTCCAGTAAACAGCCTGATCAACCTTATCAGGAAAAAAAAAGCATTTTGCCCCTGCACACTTTGTGTATTGCACACTGCATCCCGGGGAGGATTTTGGTTTGACGGTTGGACACGTGATGCTAAACACAAAAAGCAAATGTTTTCACACAACGCATCAAAGCACTCAATGCCTGGCTTCTGGGAGTTGAAGTCCATGAGTCATAAAAGAGCCGAGGTTGCCTACCCCTGGTCTAGACCATCCAACTAGCTCTTGGTTTCTGCTGGACTAACATAAAACGGAAAGAAAAACACTACTGGACTACTGCATAGTTTGATCTGGTCCAGTTCTATGAAAAATAAATTAACTGTGAGGAAGAGGACAACTAATACAAAGGAATTCCATCAGCTGCTTGAAATGAAAGCCCTATTTAGATCAGAATCATTGTCCACTTTTTGTTCATTTCCCCAATAGGAACTGTTGCCATCTATCCTTTTTTTTTGTATCATATTAATCTGGTTTGAAGCAGTTCTTATCCTCCCAAAAGTAGGAGATATCCCGCTAGAGCTGAAATGTAACAAATGCTAGGAATACTGACCACCTATTTTGTGACTGAGGCAACACACATGTTGAGAAATTAAAAAGAATGAATGAATGAATGAATGAATGAATGAATGAATGAATGAATGATTTATTTATTGAAGGAATGAATATTTGGCTTTGTTAGAAGATATATCTGGGAGATGTTATGTTCCCGTGTTGACTGGTATGTAGGTAATGCTTTGTCTCATAAATCAATGTTTGTTTTGTGCTAAACCTGGCTTTAGGTTGCCATGGTCAGCTGTGACTTCTATGATCAAAGGCCGTGTGCCAACTGACTATAATTGCCCGGATCAACAGCTGAGGGGGTTGCAAGCTTTGGTTTCTCAAGGCATCTGGTTGGCCATTTTTGGAAAACAGACACTGGACTTCCTGGCAAATGCTTGAATAGCAGTCTCTAACCTTGGTGAAACGGATTCCAAGTGTTCTTATATTTCTTTACTACCACAGAGCAACACACGTCAACAAGGTCTCCCTTGAAGGGTTTCAGTAACAGCGAGAGCCAAACAAACATCACCTCAGAATATAAATTTTGATTGATCAAGAACTTTTGGATATCTCTGTACATATCTGCAAAAGCTCTTTTCCTGCCAATTCTCTGTAGAAACGTTGGCTCTTGTCAAAGACTAGAAAGTATCGCCAAGGGATTCCTTTCCAGGAACTTTTTTTTTTGGGGGGGGGGTCATGTCCGCCACTTTACAAGAAAGCAAAAGTTAAAACAAACAAACATTTTCCTAGGATTTGACATGCTTTTATTTTCATCTCCCCCAACCCTGGGATTCAAAATTATGTTTTTGAGCCTAGCAATCTAAAGTTTATGTGGTAGGCAATTGAATCTACAAAATACCTGCTTCTCTTGCTCTCACTGAGGGCGGAAAATACACAGCCCTAGTACTGATGATGTTATCTACTTTGAGTAATGAAACGTCTGCAGGAAAACAGCCAAGCTCAGAGAGCACCAAGGACCTCATTATAAAGCCATTGCTTTGTTTTCTAGTAGGCTAAATCAATAGATTTGTCCTCGTCTGAACAAAAGTTCTGATTTGAGAATTCTTATTTCATGGAGCACATGAAATATTTGCTTCTTATCAATGACTACAGTAACCGCTTTCAAATTATTTGAACGGATCCAGATCTGATATTTGCTTACGTTTGACAGTGAGCATCAAGTTTTCCAAAGCATAAGAGTGGTATGCCTTTTTTTTAATTGAAAACAAATAAACCCAAACAGCTCCTTTATGAGGCTGTATAAATTCCAAAACACTCTTCAAAAATTCTTGGGGTTGACCCAGAGTTGGGAAGGATTTGACCAGAGGTAAAGAGACTTGTGGTGTTATTGATCCCTACAGATATACTGCTATTTCTAAAGAGATTTATCTGGCAGTGACTTTTAAAGCATAGTTTGCCTCCGCTTAAAAAAATAAATAAAAAGATGTTCATATTCTTCTTTATCTTTCCAGGCCCCTGGGCTAATTTTAATTCTGCTGATTTTTATCAGACTTTTTTATTACTATTGTTTGACTGCACTAATTCTCTTATATAGCTTTTCCCGTTTGGGGAAAAAATAAATTGATGCTGTTTTCATGATGATTGTTAGCAGTTGTGGAAGAAGTAAAACTCAGGGGAGGCATTACAAAGCTTTGAAGCAATAATTTAGGATTTCTTTAGTTCATTTTATTTTGCAAAGGCATCACTTCCTTTTTCCACGGCATTTTACCACTTTTACAGAGACGGCCATCGTATCCTGTCTTCGTCAGATTTTGGCGATGTTTCCTTTTTTCTCCTAAGTCAGCTTTTCTGAGGCTTTCATTGTTTTTATTGCAACTCCTTGGGTTTCCCCCCCCCACCAGATCTTTAGAAATCCTTTTGATCAGTATGGTGATCTCAGCAAAACTGTTCAAATGAAAATGTGCATCCCAGTTAGTCCAAATAGTATGTATATAAAATATACAATGATTTGTCCCCAAACATTCTTTGTTTAATACAATCCGTTCGCAATAGAAGATAAAAAAAGCACATTTTAAAAGCATTCATTGCAAAGAGAAAAATGTGCCTACTAAATCTGATCCAGTAGGATCCCACTTTTCTACTAGAAGCAGCCCCAGGGTCCGCTTTCTTAATTTCATCCTGCTGAATATCTATTAAAGCACAATTTCTCTGGCTTTGCAGCAGTATTTCTTAATCTCAGCAACTTTAAGATATAGGGACGTCAACTCCCAGAGTTGCCCAGCCAGCATAGAGAGTTGACGTCCACATATCTTAAAGTGGCTGAGATGTAAGCTTCAAAACACAACTAGTTAGCTCTGCAATTCATAACTACGGTAGCCTAAAGACTTCCCAGAATTAAAATTGTGTGAAAATTGGACAGCTGCTTAGTTCAAATTAGGAAACAACAAGAAAAGGAAGACAAGAAAAACCACCCAACCAGATCCAAGATGAGTAGAGCAATATTTTGGAAATAGCAACAGAAGTTTCTTCAAGCCGTCGCACGAGTTTAACCCGAATTAGTTGGGTGGTTTACCAAGTGCCCAAATAATAAATGCAAGTCCAGTTATGGAAGGAATAACAGAATAACAGAGTTGGAAGGGACCTTGGAGGTCTTCTAGTCCAGCCTTCTGCACAAGCTGGGAACATTTCCGACCAATGGTTGTCCAATCGCTTTTTAAAACCTCCAGCGTTGGAGCGCTACAAGGAGAAACCGGATGTCAATGAAACTGCAATTAAATTCATTGCAACGATAGAATCCAATTGGGGGGAGAATCTTCAAGTTGTTGCGGGTTGAGAGGAACAGAGATGTGATGGGAAGTGTGTGTGTGTGTGTGTGTGTGTGTGTGTGTGTGTGTGTTCATTTCTAGAACTTTAAACACGCAAATTAGAGAATTTTTCTCGTTTTTGGTGGAAGTGGTTTAGCAGCTCAACTTTTCTTGGCAGCAGATATCTATCCTTCTTTTCTGCGTCGCTGGTCTTGTGCTCACAGAACTGTTCCCATTGGAGGTATACCCTTCTGTGTTACAGTTACAGTTGCGTGGTCCACACATCTGATATTAATTCACGTTGGGCTCCGTATCTTAAGAAGTAACTTTCCTGGTTACTGTTTACTTTTTCCCAGGCTTCAGAACAGTCCCTGACAAAGAGATTTCATTTACTACTGCACAAACAGAGCACTTTGTGACAAGGGAATCAAGCCGCTGTATAAACAGTCACATGGAAGGCAAGAGATGGAGAGCAGAGAGAAAACAAAGAGCCAGCACAACATGTGAATTCAACGGCTCTTTCCCAGTGCAAGGATTTCAAACTATCTGATGGTCAGTCCAAGTCCAGATCAGGGCAATTCAAGTGGAAGAGTTTTGAACGATGATTTAAATGATATAACATTATCTTCCCTTCCCTTCACTTCCTCATGCATTTACTTCCTCTTCCTTTTCCTTCCCTCTTCCCTTTTCCCTTCCCTTCCCTTTCTTCTCCTCTCCTCTCCTCTCCTCTCCTCTCCTCTCCCCTCCCCTCCCCTCCCCTCCCCTCTCCTTTCCTTTCCTTTCCGCAAAGGAAAGGAATTGAATGAGGTTGATTGAAATGAACGGAATCCTGAGTGAAGATCAGAACTCCCTCACTTTTTAAAAGTTGTGGACACAAGGCAGAAAAGAGATTTCCCCGGTGTATAACAAGAGAGTAAAGCAGAGCCTGCCTGTGTAAAAACAAAAGAAATAGGGGGAAAAAAGAAAGAAAGAAGAAGAAGCAGAAAGAGGACTTAGAACAATCAGCACATTGGCTTTGTTGATAAAACAAACTGAACGGGAGGCCCCTTCTTCCAAACCAATCCTGGATCTACATCAGAGACTTGTCGGGCACCAACTTCATCACCGCCGTGATTGTGTTGTACAGGAAATCAGAGACCTGGGTCATCACAAACAGCATTGGTGGGAAGCTGTTGTCAACTATCATTGCCCCCATGTAGATGAGCTTTGGTCCCATAGGAACCTCCCTCCCTCCCATAATTTCCCGCAAGGCAGTTTATCGGTTAGCCCCATGCTTTGAAAGCTAAACAATATTTGGCTCTTACCTGAGCAGAGATCCAGAGACAAGGCTACACAGGATATTCCCAGCCTTTTTAATACTTCCTTTCTCGGTGCCTGATGAAGTCTGATTGACAAGCCCTCACGCAATAGCTTGGGTTTCCCCTGCAGAAGCCGAGCTGCCATAAAAGCTCACAAACATAACAACAAAGCTGTTAATCCTGACCCGGCTGTACTGTACGAGTTGAAGAACAGCCCTCCAGCTGTGAAAAGTGGGCCTTGCTTAGATGAAGATGCTGGACGTGGGGAGGAGGGGAGCAAAGGTTGTGTCATATCTGGTCACATCGGACAGCCCCAGGAGAGCTGCAGGAGGACCACAATCCAGTCTAAAACGTTGCCTGATGAGACCCATCGCCCAACAACTACGTTCCATCTGTTTGCAATTTTCTAATTGGCTTCTAGGTAAACTGTGAAGGGTTTTGAACACACACACACACACATACACACACACCAAAACATAGAAAAGTTCAGGACTGAAAAAGTGAATTTGAGGCAGCAGGTGTCAGGGCCTTCACAACCAGCATTGGTACATTTTTGGTGACTATGGAGAATATTTATGTAGTGTACATCAAAGTGGTGACCCTTTGAGAGCTGAATGCAATGAAATGTCATATTAATGTATGCTGATTCGTGTACATTCAAAGTGACAATAAAGTTATTATTCTACTCTACTCTACTCTACTCTAACTAGTGATGAGAAAACTTTATTCCATGCATCATCTAAGCAGAAATGGTCAGGGACCCATTGAAAAATATAAAAGGAACTTCCTTCCTTTCCTTCCTTCCTTCCTTCCTTCCTTCCTTCCTTCCTTCCTTCCTTCCTTCCTTCCTTCCTTCCTTCCTCTCTCTCTCCCCTTCCTTTTCTCCTTCCTTCCTCCCTCCCTTCCAAGGTAGATTGAGTATGAAGGAAGCATCCATTAGATAACCTGAGATGTTAAAAGGCCTGTTGTCAGAGGATTTGAAACACACGTCTCACCTTCAGCTTCCATAGACAGTGACATTTCCCCAGTTGGAGAAAGTTATGCAAAAGCCATCAGGACCTGGGTGTTGAAATCCGGGAACTGGCTTCCTATATCCACTTACTGACAAACTGGCATTATTTAAAAGCCACCTGAGGCTCTCATTCCAGTTGTCAGGGGCTGAGGAGAAAGGTAAGGCTCATCTTGGATGAAGCCTGGGATACAGGGCTTCAGTCCGCCAATGGGGGAGATTAATAGGCCCAAGAGCAGCTGTTGACAGACGATCTTGAGGGGAACAAGACCGGGAAGAGAATTCTTGTTTGGACCGTAGCCCTTGGCAATTAAGGAAAGCTTCAAAGCTTTCTGCAGATGCAGTCCAGAGCAAAAAAAGGATATTTGGGAAAGAAATCTGCATTTGATATACACATAAAAGTGTCTATATTTCTACTGTGGACATTAAGTTCAATTAATGAACTCCCAGAGCATTAGAAATATATATCTCCCTCCCTCCCTCAAGATTATCCTAAGTTGATTTTGTGGAAGCAACTGGGACACAAATACAGTGATTAGTCATCAGGTTAAGCACTGTGCGTTGTGACCAAATGACACCTCCTTCCTAGTGTAAATCCAACAACATGAACCATAAATGAATCAAACAGGCTGGATTGGTACAACACACACACCAAGACATGCAGACATACACAAGCACAGGGAAATGATTAAGAATAAAATAAATCAAGTTTGGCATGCTCTAAGAACCCAATCGCCCAAGTATTCATAATCTGGCTAAGCATGTTGGGTGATCAAAGTCATATATATGTAAAAACATTGGGCTATTTCTTTGGGGTTGATTTCTGCCATGAGCCCAACTTCTAAACTTCATCCAAAGGAGCACAAAAGAACAGGTGAGGGCCAACTGTGGCACCACACTATGCTTTGCAACAACCACAGCCTTTAAAGGCAGAAGAATCTCCACCGTGGATTCTGGAAGACTGAGCTGAGGATGACTTTGGTTCAGAGTTGGAGATCAGATGTTCTAGAACAGGGGTAGGCAACCTTGACTCTTTTATGACTCATGGACTTCAACTCTCACAATTGCTGAGACAGCATGAAGGAACTATGGCCCTGTCATGACTTGCGGACTTCAACTCCCAGAATTCCTGAGCCAGCATGGCTCCGTATGGAAACCTCTCCATTTCTCCTCAGCATGGCTGGCTCAGGAATTCTGGGAGTTGAAGTCCATGAGTCATAAAAAGAGCCAAGGTTGCCTACCCGTTCTAGAAGCAACAGGTCCTCTGCCTCAGGAAACAGACAGGTTCCAAGAACATATCTCAGCACTAGAATTCCCAGGTTACCTTGAGGCAAGAGGGGAATCATGAACACTAAAGTGGCTAAAAAATGAACTCAGTGGAAATAAAAAGTGACAGTTTAGTAGCAGCAGGGCAGGGCGGATCACCTTGAGTGAGGGTTGCAACCATGCTTCTGGATTTCATCAGGAAGAAATCTGCACTTCATCTTAACTCCTAGGTTTTTATATATATTTTTTCCTTTAAAGCTGTAGAGTCATGGAATGTGATATTGGCTCCCATCTCAACAACTCCCACAAACGGGCCATTATTGAGTTAGCTTGCAATTCTCCAACACAGCAGTTACCAACTTGTGTTACAGAAAAAACAGCTTCTGTTAAGAAATGCCAAATCCTGGCAGGTAATTGAAGAGAATTACATGGATAGGGTGCTGTAATTACAGGTAGCTCACTGATAGGGCACATGTTTTACATGCAGGAAGTCAAAGGTTCAACTCTCCAGTTTTAGCAAACCTGAGAAGACCTACCCCAGAGATCTTGAAGAATTTCTACCAGAGGACATAAAGCTGGGAGAGAGGTAGACCAATATTATGAGCCGTATATTGGAGACTGTGGGAGACTACCTGATCTCTCTGATTACTCTGACTGTCCTTGCAGATTTAGTTAACTGTAGATTGCTAGCATCTATGGAGGTCATGGAACATGCCTCTTATTAATATTATTTCTGGCTTGGACTTGGACTTTAATAGATCCAAGGAGAAGGCACTTTGAATGGGATAATCCATGACTGAAAGCCTATCTCATGATGATCTATATCACAAGAGTTTCCTTCTTTGACCGTAATGACTGTGAAAAACTTCCCTCGTCCAGTCAGATCCCCTATTTTATTTTACTCTACACCAGGATTTGCTACCTAGGATTGTTATTCTCTCAAGATCTCACTACTTGCTACTTGATGCTTTGTAGACCTGATGAAGCCAAGAGACAAGATTTTTAAGATCTTCTGTGTTAACAACAACACACTGTCCTAGTGAATAACATTTGCACTGTTACCATAGCCCAGAATTGAATTGAATTTTGAATTTATTAAATTTATATATTAAATTGTGTGTTTCATGAGGCAACTGGACTTCTTTGTTTTTTTTCTTGGAAGACGTTTTGCTTCTCATCCGAGAAGCTTCTTCAGCTCAGAGCTGAAGAAGCTTCTCAGATGAGAAGCAAAACGTCTTCCAAGAAAAAGACACGAAAGTCCAGTTGCCTCATGAAAAAAGCACCTTTGGGATAACTATGACCTGGAGGACTGAGCATCTCCATAGATGCTGTTCCCGTAGTTGGATGTTTCTCCTACAAGACCACCATCCAACTTTCCGCTGAGGTTCAGCTGTCCCACCTTCACAACTAAGCTTTTTTGTGATGGCCATCTAAGATGAAAAGGAGGCATTTGTGTGAGAAAAGGTTGCCCTACCATAAATGTATAATTTGGGGACGGATATAGGTGTTCTGAGCTGATAAGCTCTCTTGAAAATGACTGGAAGAATATGAGAGAGGATGCTACTAAAAAGCAAACAGATAAGAGGAGGCCACTGGGACGTGCTTATCAATTCTGGCATGAAATCAAAAGGTTTTTGCCCATGCGAGACAATTCCGAATTCCAGCAAAACTGCTGTCTACTAGGCCCTGGTGATTCTGAGCAAACACGAATCATCAAAACACAATGGTTTTTTCTCTCTCTATCTACAGCAGAAGGGAGACCCACAATAATATTTTTCAACATTGTTTAAGAGTATTTTAAGAGTGTGATTTTATGTACAGATGAGTGAGATCTTTATTTGGTTAATTTCCCCCCCCAAAAAAATGAGAATTTACAACAGTGATTCTTCTTCATAAACAAGTCTAAAAGAAATCAAAAGGTTAAGAAAAATAAACCCTGAAGAACCAAGAAACAAATGCATCATGTGTGGTTTCCCCCCCCTCCCCGCTGTCACCTAATGGGACATGGTTTGCCCTGTAAATTGGAAAGCAGGGTCAGATAATGGGAACTGGACTTACAATAAAACGTCTTTCCCTCAGCATGGATCTAGCTTCTGTTATGAGGCAAAAACCTCTTGACCAATTAAGATGATCCCCTGCCCTTTGATACAGAGAGCCCTCCACAGTTATTGAAGTAGAAGAGATGCCTTAATAAATCACAGAAGAGAGACACAAATCTGTGCTGGTGGATTGAGCCAAGATGGTTACCTGGTGCCTCCACATGTAAAGACAATAACCCCCTGAATGGAAGGTGTCAAATTCTTGTCTTCCTTCTCTACTTTTGGCCTTCCCAGAAAGACCTCAAATTAACCCTTGCGTGGAACCAACTGCCAAATCAGGAGAACCTTTGGCTTCTTGCAGCCTTGCCATCACTTGAAGGCCAATGGGATTTGCTTCTCAAATCTGGCATGAAATCAAAAGGTTTTTGCCCCTACGAGACCGTTCTGAACTCCAGCAAAACTGCTGGTCCTGGTGATTCTGAGCAAGCACAAATCATCAAAACACGCCATCGCATGACTCTTAACGTTGGTTTTGTAAACCCTTCCATGCCTTTCTAGAGAACGAAGCAAAAAAAAAAAAGCACATTAAAAGGGACACACACACACTCCTCTGACCTCCTCCGCAATTGGGTTTTGATATTTCTTTCAATATTATTATTATGGGTGGTTTCTCGCTAGTCCCCAGCTGATCTCTCTTTTGCAAAACTCAGCTTGAACCACCTTTCAATTAATGGATGCATTTGGAGCCGTTGACACCTCGGTGTGAAGGATTTCTCCCAAGCAGCTTAACACCCAGGGCAGCAGTTCAAACTTTTCGACAGCTGTTTTATCTCTGCTGCTCACCCCCAAGCCCCCTCTTCCCATCCCGAGCTCCCTCCCCCAGCCTTCAGATTAGCCTCTGTCCCTCTCTCTTACCTGCTCTTGCCCCATTGCTCACTCTGAGGTCCTGTCAGAAGTAGAAGTAAAGCTATAAATTTTCCTGTGCACCCTGTTCAATTATGAACCCCATCCCATCTCCAGATATTACCAAATTCGAAGGTGATACGAATCCTACAAGCATCAGTGAGAAGGCAACTCAAAAGCAGCCAGAACTGGATTTGAATGGAACTGGCCATCCATGTTTCGGTGCAGAGGAACCTGAGAAAGGAATTTGTGTTTGGTCTGGATGCGTCTTCGGAAAGTAGCTTTTTAAAATAAGTAAAAAAAACTTCAAGGTCTCTTCTCTTTAGTCTCTGCTCAGTGTAGGATCCACTTGGCCATCCAGTTCTTCTCTGAAGACCTCTAGGAAAAAAGGGGATAAACACTGTTTTGGAGCACGAAGTTTAGTATGAATCGACCTGTACATTTCAGTTCTCTCTGAGAAATTTACAAACTACAGAATAACAGATTTGGAAGGGAGCCTGGAGGTCTTCTAGTCCAAACTGCTGCTCAAGTAGGAGACGCTCTATTATTTGGGACAAATGGTTGTCCAGTCTCTTCTTAAAAACCTCCAGTGGTGGAACTCCTACAATGTCTGAAGGCCAGCCGTTCCATTCATCATTTTCCCAACTGCCCTAGTATTTTTTTAAAAAGCCAACAAACATGCAAATGTACAGGCCTATTTGTGGACCACGGACAGGATTTGTCTTTCCTATATGGCATTTCTGTATGCATCCTTGCAACAAGTGTACAGTTTCCTTGAGCCAGTTTAAACAAAATTGGAGAGAGAGAGAGAGAGAGAGAGAGAGAGAGAGAGAGAGAGAGAGAGAGAGAGAGAGAGGGAGGGAGGGAGGGAGGGAGGGAGGGAGAGAGAGAGAGAGAGGGAGAGAGAGAGAGAGACTCCTGAATGTGCCTGAGTTTAGGTTTTAATCTTCCTTTTAAAACTTTCAGTCAATCACACTCATATATCAAAGATTGCTAGCCCTTTCTCCCTCCCAAGCCCACCTTCTCAAGGACAAATACAGATTTGAATTCTTCCCAATACATCTGCAATAGATGCTTTCGATTACATTCATTTTGAAAACCATCCGGTAGTTCAAAGACACCGGGAACCATGATTTCCTTATTCCTCAGGACCTGTCTAGGAGTTTGCAGCTGCTGCCAACTTCAGAAGACATTTGAAGGCCCAAATGTGCTTTTTTCCCAAAAGGGGACTGAACTTTGTTTTCCCTTGAAGACGTTTCGCTTCTCATCCAAGAAGCTTCCAGTGCTTTCAGTGTCAGAACGGAAGAATCTTCTTGGATGAGAGGAGAAACGTCTTCAAGGAAAAACAAAACAAAACAAGGAAGTCCGGTTGCTTCTTGAAAAACGCATCTTTGGGACAACCCTGACCTGGATGACTGAGAAACTCCATAGACAAACACATTGTCCTCAGAACGGAAGGTCTCTGATGGTTACATCCACACTCTTAAACCTAGGAATGTTTAGCTTTTAATGCCCTATGCAGAACCTGGACAGGTGCTCTCAAGAAAGAGCATTTTTCACCTTCTACTTATGTGCCTCGGTTCCTTTGCGTCCAGGCACAGCGCCGTCCATTCAGCTGCAAGTTTTCCTGGCTTAATGGAGGGAGGGGGGAAAAAGGGAAGGAGAAAGTAAATCAAATAGTTGTTGAGATTATGTGGAAATAAGTTAATGTCGGACCCAAACAGAAGCAGCAGCACGACTTTTTCAAGCCAATTTCCCCGTTTGCCCTTTGCAAGGCATTCCCGCAAAATTTAAGTGAGACCAAGGTAAAGAAATAGATAGGGACGTGGAAAGGAAAAAAAAAAACTTGAAAGTTTATTTAATGGAATTTGCACTTCGTGAAAATTGCATTTTAAACATTAAGGACAGTTCAGAGGATTGCTCCTCGTGTATTTCATAATTTCCCTTTCTGGTTACATGAACGCGTATAGCTCAATGCTCACTTATAAGCCTTTGAAGACCTTGACTAACCAAGATGCTTTTAAATGCTTCTAAATTAATTGTTACTGCAGTGGAGGAATAGATGGATTTTATTAGATTCATTATGCAATGAACTGTACTTGGTGTTGGAGAAGGGCGAGTTCTCCCAAGTTTGTTGAGATAATGGACTCAGCCCGTATAAATGGTCGTAACAAATAAATAACGCTTAGCCATTTTCTTTATTTTTGTCTCACAGTTCTAACTAAACCTTCCCGTTTGCTTTGCTTTAAAATCTGCATTCCCCAGTGGTGGTAAGAAGGAAGAAAAGCAGATACAGTAAATTAAGGAGGTCGGTCAAATTTTATACCATGGGAACCCTACTTGCCTTGTTTTGTACATATTGGCCCCAATAGGCCTCTTGTTACTTACTGCGTTGCGTTTGAAAATATTTGGCCCGTTGAAGGGGGAAAAAATTTATAGGTGGAACTGGAGACAGCTTGTGCAGCAATGAAAGTGAAGGGTGGGTAAACCATCTCTTTCCAACGCAGGAGAAAAAGCAAAGGGCATTTGCAAAGTAGGGACTCATATTTCAGCTAACATCTGCATTCTTCACATCTGGCTTTTGAATTAATTGGTCCCATCAATGTTGCTAGATGCAGAACCGGTAGGTAGCCCACTTTGAGATGAAAAAGGACCACCTTATCTGTTTCTTTCCTGGAGAAAAAAATGTGACTCAAAATGTAACCACAGAGCTGGGTAAAGTAAGAAGAAAAAAAAATTAGAAAAGTCACAGGCACAGACTCAGGGGAAGCCAGGCAGGAGCGAGATCAAAAGTCACGGCACTTTGGCATATCTGATTTAGTACTTTCCTGGAATATCTGATTTAGACCTTGGGATAGGTCTGGGGTGTAAGAAGAGACAAACGAACCATTCAGAAGCAATTCTGCCTTGCTTTATGGTATGTCGAGCTTGCAGAACAAAATGGAAAAACAATTTTGTAGCATCAACCCAGTTTTGAGTTCTTCACCCCGCCGTTCCTACACAGGTTATTTACAATCCTTAAAATATACTCCATGCCTCGATTCACTTGGGTTACACAAAGAGCCACAAAAATGTATGGGCCGAAACAGGACTGCTTAGTTAGAGAATATAGAAGCGGGTCTACAGATGAAGAGGCTGGTAGCTTTCAATAATAATAATAAAAAACTTAACGTTGTCTTATTAAAAGCAACTTTGTAAAGATGGTTAGGATTTATTTGCTGATTTGTTGAATTATATCACCGAAGTGCTTTCTGTTAAAGAGAACAAATAAAGCAGTTACAATCCTGCAATTCATAGATAATTGGAAGGAATTTTGTGTGGCTAAAACGACAGTGCATTATATAGGTAAACGTATGTGAAGGAGGTAGGCAGTTTCTAAATGTGATATATAAATATAATATAATAAAATAAACATACTGACCAGTGCCTGGTTCATTGACTCCCATTTTAATCCTAAATTCTTCTGTGCAGTGGGTTCATTCTTCCAGACTTTAAGTCACTTCTAAAATAATCATAACCTTGAAAAGTCCCTTTAACCATGAATTGGAAATATGTACTTTAATACCTTTATATATATTTCCTTGGCTGCCTCATATTTACCTCTAAGAAATTTTTAGAAGACCACCGAGCATGGGGAGGTTGCTAAATTTTTGGATTTAGTCTAATCTTAGCCTAATCCAATAAAAACCATCACCCTTAAGCAAAAGTGTAAATCCAAGATCACAGATAAAACAGAGATAAAATACAGCAATTTTAATTCTGTTAAGAAATTCTGCCCACATCCTCTTTCTTCACACATTCTTGGAAAGTCGAACCTAAAGACTCTTCAAGCCAGAAAATAAAGCCATCCCAGAGAATGTGAGTCAAAAGTCTTTTTTTTTTCTTTTTTGGCAATTGGTAACAAGGGAACAACCTTGCCCCGAGAATTAGAGCTTGATTTCTATATACATACGAGGTCTCCACAAATGGTACAAATTAACTATTTATAGAACCAAGGGGGATCACCAGCGCATACACAGATGGAACCAATTCAGCCAAGCTGCTGTGTCAAAACCTCAGTCACATTTGCTAATCCCTGGACCTTGACTTAGGCCAAAATGTGGCAACTGATCACTTCTCCAGATAAACACCTCAAACCAGGCATTCCAACTGAGCTCTGATAAGACGGGCTTTGACATCACTCAGCTATCCCCAGTAGTGTAAAGCAGCTAATTAAGTTTCATTATTATGCTATGGATCTGGCAATTAAGTGCAAATTATTAATCTAAGATGGAACAGATGTGCCAGGTCAGCGCTTGGGAGAAGCGGGGTTAGGGTGCAGGGAAGGTTGAATGTCAAAACGAGATTGACCGATATGTTGAAGTTGGCAATTGTGCTGCTCAAAGATCTGTTGTGCAACATTTTTAAATATATAAATATATATATTTGAGTTTTTAAATGTTAGTTTCCTCAAGGCACGGCTGTTATTTTCATTCTTTATTGAGGGGGGCTGAACCCTTACGTAGCTCTCAATAATTTTATTGCCTAAGGCTTTGGAGAGGATTAACCTTGTTTTCTTCTTGTTGTGACAAAAATGCAAGTCATATTCTAGCTCTAGGAAGATTAGAAAAGAGAAACGTCCAAGAGATTAAGAGGTATGGTGGACGTTTTCTGAAAAAAAGCAGATGTGTTTTCCTCCAGCTTCAGATACCAAATACAAGTAATCCTTGACTTACGGCCACAACTAAGCTCAAAATTCCTGTTACTAAGCGAAACATTTGTTAAGTGATTTTTATGACCTTTTTGTCACAGTTGTTAAGTGAAACACTGCAGTGGACAAGGCAGTGACACGGTTGTCAGGAGAACCTGGTTTTCTCAGTGACTTTGCTTGTCAGAAGGTGGCAAAAGGGGATCATGTGACCCTGGTACACTGCGGTCGTCATAAATATGAGTCGGTTGCTAAGTGGCTGATTTTTGATCACGTGACCACAGGGATGCTGCAACGGTTGTAAGTGTGAAAAACCATCCTAAGTCACTTTTTCCATTGCTGTTGTAACCTCGAACAGTCACGAAATGAACTTGTAAGTTGAGAACTACCTATACAGACGTGCTCACTTTATTACAGTGGGATCCATTAGAGTGTGTACAATTTTTCAAACCTGCATTCTGTGTACCCATGGATTACATCCTATGATCAAGTGAACTTCAAGCACAGAAAGCTTATACCATAATGAATATCTTTCAGTTGCCCCCAAACTCCTTTGTAAAAACAGCGTATTCTGATGATCGTGATTATGGCACAAACAATGGAGGAACGTTGCTTCAAGGGAAGAAGCAAATCTCTTTTTCCCTTTATATTTAAAGATTCCTTCTCCTTCCATTCTTCTCCTCTGCGGCTTTTTTTGGAAAATGGAGTCATCACTGAATCATTCTTATACACCAAAGTAGGGAGGAGGAGGAAAGGTTAATTAATTTCACTGAAGGTCATACATGCAGTTTACAGTCTGATGAGCAATGGAGCCCAGATTTTCTCAAATTCCAGCTTGGCATTTAAAGTCAAGACCACCCTTTCTGCTGGTCTCTTATTATGGGTGATGAAACATCTGCAGGAAGAATATGACTCTTTTTTTCCCCCCAGAAAGTTCACTCCCTATTGTCATTCTTGCTTAGTTTGAGCAAAACACGATTTTAAAAGCAAAGAAATTAAGCTCTTCTGTCCCTAGAAATGAAGATCCCAAATATCACAAAGTAAAAATAAAATAGAGACAAGATCTCAGATTTTGCCCTTCACCTGAAGCTTGGCCCAGAGCAGAAGACATGTCATGGGGAGACGTGGAACTTGGTTTTCCCACCGGGAAGAAACTTTTCCCACAGAAAAACTTTTCAGTTTTCTTAAGCACCCTGGGAATAAGGTGGAAAAACAGAAGCCTCCTTTGAAGGGAAAGAAAAGTTCAGAGAAATTACAAGGACTGTTTTGACCCAGCATAATTTTTTAGATTTATAAGGACATTTTAGACGGTGACCTGCCATTTCATCCTTCTAAAGTGTTCTGCGCGCAAATATTTCTGTGCGTCTTATTTTGCTAACCAAATTGTAATAGCACATCTTTGAACCAAATAGCCTGAGCTTTGCTTAATCATGGTTTTTGGGATTAAAAGAACAAGATTGAATTGTTAGGCTCATGCAGAGAGGCCCGTCGAACATCTGGATCTGGATCACTGTAGCAATCTAATTCAGGAGAATGTCTTGTTTTGAAAAGTTGAGTTGTTCCAACTGAGTCTCTTACATAGATGCATGAAACTGACCATTTTTACATGACTAGGAGCATGTTTTAATGCACAGTTTGAAGCAGTGTGGTCAATGCTTCTTTTGTCATAGAACACACACCGTAACAGAGTTCCGGCACCATTTTTTGACGGATTTTCCCAGTTTTAAAAGTAACTTTTGAAAATTTGATGTTTGGTCCACATGGACTTGAATTGCCCTGTCGAGCGTTGCCGGTCGGCGGCAAAATCATTAAAATGGTGCATGCGGGCTGCTCATGTGTCGAGTCCGATACACACGTACTTCATCCGCACTGGTTCTGATGGCGCTGCTTGGCTTGTGGCACTGCTCAGCTTGTGATTGGTCGTGTGGTCATGCGCTGAGTGCTTACTGCGGGTGGTGACCGTTATGTTTGGTTACACAACTGATGTGTGTAATATATAATTTTTTAAATAAAAGATAAACAAGATGTGAGTTCCGGCACCTTTTTTCTTACAGAAAAAGCACTGTGTGGCCATTCCAGTCTGGAATTTAGAAGGAATGACCTACTTTGATCTCAGGTGCCATTAGAAAAAGCTCCTTCATTCAAAGCGTCACCGATGCAAAATGCCTCTTTGAAGATTTGCACAGCCCAAATAATTGTTTCATCCTGGATGGCAAACTGCCAGCTAACTGTGGATATAAACTGGCAAGAAAGAGAGCAAAGACAAGTAAGTGGAGAAGGTCCTCGTATCTGAGTGGACCTGCCATGAAAGCCATTTGTGGACTTTGTCTCAATGGAGTTAATTTGGCCAATAGTTCTTACGGGCTGTTGAGACCAGTTTCATGCCAGAATGCAGATTTTGAATGGAAATTGTTATTAGCAAGAAAATGTCAAAAACTAACGTTGAGATTTCATTCTCAAAGGAGAACCCTTTGCACCTCTCTTCCTGACTCTCAGCCCTTTTCTGCTAGATCTAGAGCTTCATGACCATCTTGTTGACATGAGCCTATTACACAACCCAGCAAAGGAAGTTACGTCTTGACCTGGAGATAGTAACAAAGGTGAAACTCTGCAAAAGGTGAACTCTGCAAGAACATCAAAAAGAAAAGAAAAAGAGGAGATCCTCCTGAATGTGGCGTTAGATGGTGATCCCTCAATGTAATTAGGTTTGCTTGGGTCTCTTGGGAATAAAGCTGCTTTCTCTTGGTTATCAGTAGGGCTAGTTTAGTGAAAAGAAGGACTAGAGCAGGAGTAGGGCAACCTTGGCTCTTTTATGACTTATGGACTTCAACTCCCAGAATTCCTGAGCCAGCCATGCTGAGGGGAAAAGGAGAGGTTTCCAAGCTGAGCTATGCTGGCTCAGGAATTCTGGGAGTTGAAGTCCATGAGTCATAAAAGAGCCAAGGTTGCCTACCCCTGGACTAGGGGGAGACAAGATAGCAGTATTCCTGTATTTGAGGGGCTGCCACAAAGACGAGGGGGGGGGTGTCAACTTATTTTCCAGAGCACCAGAAGGCAAGACAAGAAACAACGGATAGAAACTAATCAAGGAGAGAAGCAAGCTGGAATTAAGGAGAAAACAGTGAGAACAATTAGCCAGCGGAACAGCTGGCCTTCAGAAGTAGTGGGTGCTTCATCACTGGAGGTTTTTAAGAAAATTGAGACAGGGTCTCAGTCTTATAGGGACTCCTGCTTGAGCAGGGTGTTGGTCTCCAAAGTGCCTTCCAGCTCCATTCTGATTGATTGATTGGTTGGTTGGTTGATTGATTGATTTCCTAGCTCAATATTTCAAGCCCGGAGTCCTGTTCTTTTTAACTACACTGGGATGGCTCTCTGATCCTTCACCTGTTGGCTTCCCCCGCTCTTTGTATCTGAGCTGATGGCTAAGTAGCAATGAAAACAACCATTTGCCCCTTCTGCCTCACTCCGCTGCCAGGCTCCAGAAACTCAACCCAGATCCTTCATTTTCCCTCCAACCTGCAAAATAAGCTTGCGCCAACTGTCATAACACCAGGCTTGCCATCGGCAGCTCATAAATCATCATAAACCTTTGGCTTGATGGTCCAGGATGGGGTGGTGCCAGGATTAAAAAAAGCATGCTCTAAACAAGGAGTTTCTGTAGCTGAAAGGCATGGGGTGGGGTGGGCTGGCAATGGCAATCCTGAAAGGGGAGAAATCATTCCAGAGGTGTTTTGGTCAGCCTGTTGAGCCCTAACCGGGGAATCCAACAGAAATCTCCACTCGTAGTCCTCAGCCACCAATCTCCCCTTGGAGAAGAACTGACGGGATGCTCAGCACTCAGAAACGCAAAGACATGTTGGCTCTCAGTTTGCCGATGATACTTTGTGAGAAATTGTTCAGAAACCGAAATGGAAGACTGCCCTAAGATGGTTTGCTCTCAAAACGGAGAAGCCCAAAATGATGAATCTAAAAACTCAAATTTTCTTACAGATCGTTACGGGACATCCTTTCCCATAAGTCCCAGCCAGCCAGAGTAAACCTGTTTCAACCAACCCAGGTGAACAATCATGTTCAGTTGTTTCATCTCGAGTCGCTTTTCCCAAGGTGACCGTGTCCAGGCAGTGCATTTAAGCTGGACTAGAAGGTAGAATAATAGGGTTGGAAAGGACCTTTGAGGTCTTCTAGTCCTACCCTTTCCCCATGGCAAGAGACCCTCTACCATTCCGGTGAGCCTAGTGTTAAAAGAATTAAGGCTTCAGTGAAAAGACCATCTGGAATATAGCTAGAAAGGGATATGTTGGAAGTGAGGGAAGCTATACACCCGTGTTATAGAGGAAGGTGCAGTGAAAGAGGAGAGGTCAGAAGCCCATCACAGTAATTGCACGGCTTCTGTAGATGCCACAGGCTAGATAAATAAGTCAATAAATAAACAAGCAACTCCATCACAAAACAGATGCAAGCCCATCCCATTCCAGCCATTAGGTTCTCTAAAGTTCATTGAAAGAAAATTTGGAAGCTATTCTCTTACTTCAACTGGAAGAGAAGCAAGTCCGAAGGATTCTCAGCCTAGAAATGGGGGTGGGGGAGGTGGGGATTCAACAGAATGAAACTGGGGGGGGAGAAGAAAAATGAATTGTGGAGGCCCCCTTGAGGTTCTCTGTGGCAAATGGCCTTACAAAACCTCGCCTAGAGCAGGGAGCTGACACACAAATGGTGCTCTTGTTGGCTGGTTATAGATCTGCCTGAAAATTATCTTGTTAAATTATATGTTAAAGAAATGGTTTGTCAAACCAGTTTTGGAGGCTTTCCAAATAGGGGTCAAGAAGACCTACTTATTCAGGGGGTGGCACGTTAGTTCACAATAGAACCCTGCAGAGAGGTCTGTAAGAGGCCAAATAAAATCAAAATGGTGACCACAATCACACAATGAAAGCCTCCAATGTCCAAAAAAAAAAAAACCCAAGAGGAGAGGACTTCCATTGTGTGGTGGAGTCTACCAACTTGGCTCTTTTGATCCCCTCTTTTTGGACTAGTTTAATGAAAAAAAGGACTAGGGTAAGGGTGCCATGATAGCAGTGTTCCAATATCTTAGGGGCTGCTCCAAAGAAGAGGGAATTCAAGCTATTCACCAAAGCACCTGAAGGCAGGACAAGAAGCAACGGATGGAAACTAACCAAAGAGAGAAGCAACCTAGAACTAAGGAGAAATTTTCTGACAATGAGGACAATTAAGCGAGGCCTTCAGAAGTTGTGGGTTCTCTATCCCTGGAGGCTTTCAAGAAAAGATTGGACAACCATTTGTCTGGAATGGTATAGGGTCTCCTGCTTGAGTAGGAGATTGAACTAGAAGACCTCCAATTTCCCTTCCAACTGTGGTATTCTTGTAGATCTTGGAGAAGGTGGTCTATCCCAAAGGAGAAGACATGTTTGGAAGATGATGCAAAACCTGACTCTGCTTGGTTTAGCTGAGAGTAGACTTCAATTTATCTAGCCAGATTCCCAGCAGCAACTGGGACCTCTATGGTTTTGGTCATGCCCTGATGGTCGGCGTTTGCCCCGGGCTCTTCTGGAACTGGAGCTGGATTATCTCTGTAGGAGAACGGTGAGCAGTTCCAAACCAAGCTCTGCCGCTTGTTATCCAAACAGCCATGAACAGGATTCCTTCTCGTGACCACAAAGGGGAATGTTTTTAAAAACTGTTTGTCCAATGGCATAGAAGAGCAATTTCAGAGATATGTTTTATAAAACATTCTCAGGTTTCAACAGCCTGCTCTACATTTTGGCATCTGCAAACGAGGGACTCCCTTGTGAGTTTCTTGATTGTGCACCTGGGGACACAAGCTTCATTCCAACAGAACAGCCAACAACTTTTGTTTGCTGCCCCAGGTATAAGCTCAAAAGGGCTTCGGGGTCTTCCTTACAAAGCAACTTTGCCTTCTGAAGAACACGGCAAGTTTTTTTTTTAATCACAGAACTTGAATTTTTGCTATCTAATTTTTAATTTTTTTTAAACTCTGCCTATTGTGCTTGCATGCATGAGCACATTGTTCCTTTAATTCTGTGTATATACACTTAATTTTGGATTCGTATACTTTTAGAGCATCTGTGGGTCAGGATGCATGCATATAAACCGGCATGGAAGTTGTAAATGGGAGGACATTGTCCTTAGTTGGTAACTTGGAAGCCATTGCGAGTGCATTTCAAGCTAGGCAGTAAGCCACCTTACAGCCAAGCCAGCATGGCTCCAACACTGGAGTGACCTACAATTAAATAATCTGCACCCCAGCATATGAAAATTTCTGGGCCTTGAACTGAATGCAAAAGTGACCACCCCTAGATTGATTCAGTCAAGTTGGACAGGTACCATTGTTCATTGAGACCATCTCTTTGGAAGTGGCCAGTTTCTCCTAGATCTCAGCAGCTCAAGGCTGCTCCTATTTTTGGTCCTTGATTTCTGGTTCATGAAAAGACACGCCCATGGGATCTTTGGCCATCATAAGTACTGATGTACTAATAGAAGAGAATCTTTGTACAGTAGCTCAGGGTTGAACTGTGGGATCTTTGTTGATCTCCAAGCTTGGTCGTTCTCTTGCACACATTTCATGATCCATCATGAACACTAAGAGAGCAAAAAACCCCTCCCTTCTAGCACTGATGATGTTCTCTAGTTGGGTGATGAAACATCCGCAAGAAAACCATCAAACTCAGAGAGTACCAAGGACCCCATAATCTTTCTTCTTCTCCCCCTCCTCCATTCCACAAACCCCACTTCCTTCTAGCATTGATGATATTTCCTAGTTGGGTCATGAAATGTCCACAAGAAAACCACCAAGCTCAGAGAGCCCCAAGGACCCCACAGCTACTGATATCTTTGGTGTTATGCTTCAGAACGTTCTGCGGCTAAAACTTAGCATTCTGACTCTTGATTCCTGCACAGAGGATTCCTGCACTAGTCCAGGAAGAACGGAGAGTTGACCAACAGCTCTTTTCAGGGAGACATTGGGCCAACAAATGATTTTGCTTGGTGCTTCCCGACTCTTGTCCTGCCCACAAAGCCATTTATTAGCCTGTTGCCCAGAAGGCTGAAGGGAGTCTCCTTTCTCAAAAAAAAAAAGTCATTTGGACAGCTTTCTACACAAGTCCACATGCCATCTGTCTCTCCTCCTCCTCCTCCTCCTCCCTCCTCCTCCTCCTCCTCCTCCTCCTCCTCCTCCTCCTCCTCCTCCCTCCTCCCCTCCGCAGCCCCTTTCCACTGAACGGCTAGCCAAATCACCTGAATGCCGGCTGGAAAGTCCTGCGAAGAAGCACAGGGGGGGGGGTGAAAGCATTTCAGCATCTGCTAATCACCCCCAAAAACTGAAGCGCCAGTGTGCCTGAAAAAAGAACACACACACGCACACACAAAAAAGAAGGCTGCATTTAAAGAAGTGCAGCTGCAGAAGCTCAAATTTCACCCCAGCCACCAATTTCCTTTTTTCCCCCTGACAAACAGGCCTCAGAAAAATATGCCAGCCAGAAATTCTCCATGTTACTGAGAAACATTTCCTTTTTCCCTGTTCTCCCCTCCATTAGTGTTATTTACATTGCTCCTGGGGAGAAAAAAGAGAAGCATGACCGTGGGCTGGGTAGGTGGGTAGGTGGGTGGGGGGATGTTGGGACGGGTGGGGGGGCGGGGGAGGCTGAAGAGAAAGGACCGATTTTTCTAGCTTTCCCAGCATATTTCACTCTTTTAAGTTCAGGAGCGGTGTTAAAAGAAGCTGGGGCAGCGGGGCAGAGGGGGGAGGAAGGCCGGAGAAAATATTTGAAACGGAAACCAAGCCAGGTCTAAGGAATCCAGTGGGCTGCACTGATTGGAGCTGGCTAAAATGAAGCTTCTGGCTAATCTGCCCTACCTCGCAGGCAGGTTGCAAGGATCCAATCGGGAAGGGGCAACAGAGGGTCATGAATGATCCGTTGACCTGATCAGAAGGAAGGCAGGAGGGGTGTTAAGGAGTATATACCGCATTTGGAGTACAGTATATAATATCAGATCATAGGGATTTCATTTGTGCCTCAGTCCTTTTCTTCTGCCCACCATCATCAGAAGCAAACTCTTTGTGTGAACCTCCTGGCAGGTGGCTTTGCCCTTGGGGAACTCCAGGTCACGGGGAACCCTGGCAAGGTCTTTCTCCGTGGCCCATCCAGGGAGATTTTTTTTTTAAAAAAAGCTTTTACAGAAGTGGGGTTTTGTGATGGACTGGTTGTTAAATTGCATTGAGCTATATTTTGAACCACATTTCTTCTCAATCCTCCTCCTCCTCCTCCTGCTCCTGCTCCTCCTCCTCCTCCTCCTCCTCCTCCTCCTCCTCCTCCTCCTCCTCCTCCTCCTCCTCCTCCTCCTCCTTCTTCTTCTTCTTCTTCTTCTTCTTCTTCTTCTTCTTCTTCTTCTTCTTCTTCTTCTTCTTCTTCTCCTCCTCCTCCTCCTCCTCCTCCTCCTCCTCCTCCTCCTCCTCCTCGCAGTCATGGGTTATTTTCAAGAGGTTAATTTAAAAAACAAAAAGAAGCCACCCAATTTCTTGAGATGGAGCAAGGCTCACTTAGACTATCTGGTTTGCTCTTTGATTATATCAGAGAAACCTAAGCCCTTCACTTGCTGATTGAATCCAGGCGGGGGTCCCTCCACAAACCTTTTGACCCAGGCGGGGGTCCCTCCACAAACCTTTTGACTCATTTAAAATTTACCATTAAGCTTATGTTTCACTGCCAAACTCAGAGCTCTCCTCCCCACAGCCCCCAATGCCATGGGCAGGCTGGCACGGTCTTCTTCAAGGAAGAACATCTGTATTCCCTGGTATGTGTGCCACATTTAGCAACCTCTAATCATCATGTAGCTGACAACTGGATTAGCTTGGGTTTCCCCACTTTCTCTCTTTCCCTCCCTCTCTCTTTTCACTGCCTGCAAATCACAGAAGAGGTGAGTCTTCTGATCTTCCTGCTGGCGACCAAGCTGGTTCCTCCAAGCTCAGTCTCATGTCATTGTGGTTAACCGTTCTTCTGCCAATAGTAGTTGGGAAATGCCACTCACCGTCAATGGGAGCTTTGTGAAACAGGGTGACTTTGGAGTCAGGGCTGGACCCAGTTCTCCACAAGGGCTACAGTTGATGTCACAGATGCTATTTCTTAAATGTTGTGGTCACTCGGCTGTCCTGTTTCCTGGAAGGGGGGGCATTTCCCTGTCACTTGCTGTTTCTCTCATTTTCCCCACAATGAATTCATTTTGGTCTGTTGGGGCTCAGCTTTGCAAATGTGTATTTTTAAAAAAAAACACACAAAAAAATCCATAAACATTTCTCTACATTTGTTCTGATAGGGTTGTATGTAGATTGATAGAAGAGAGAGAGAGAGAGAGAGAGAGAGAGAGAGAGAGAGAGAGAGAGAGAGAGAGAGAGAGAGAGACTGTGTGTATATCTTGTATGTATGTGTAATACTATATTTATATAAGTTATGTATATAACAGCAAGACAGAGATAATAGACACACACACACACACACCACACACACACACACACCCCATTTCAGTAGGATTCTATAGGTTAAATACTACTTCCTTAATATACTTCATGACCCAGTTCCCTGCTTCTTCCTTACTATTTATAAGAAATGGGAGTCTATCTTACATGCCTGAATGCCAGTTAGTAAAACCAGTTAGTATCCAAAACCAGTTAGTATCCTTTCTGGTATCCCTCACCTATGTCTTCCTGGGAACACTGAGTGTCCTAATTCAAGAACCTGCAAAGGACACGGGCTGCCTCCCTGATCGAGGCTGGCTGAGGAATTCTGAGCATTGAAGTCCACTCATCTTAAAGTTGCCAAGGTTAGGAAACCCTGCCTTAGAAGGAGCAGCCAGAAAGAGCCTTAAGTGGTGGGACTCTGGCTCGACTCTGTTGCTGAGGTTAATTTGGCTGACATTCCCCAGAACCTGCCATATCTCGCAGGAACAGAATTGCATCGCAGTAGCGCCAGCTATTAACTTCAAATTTAAAAGGTGGCTTCCCTCCCTCCACCCACCCCCCTCATTCTCTTTCCCCATCATTCTGCTTGATGACAAATCCTGAACCTGCAATCAGGATTGAAAAGGCAGTTTGTTTTTTCAGCTGACTAGCTGGAACCGTGTGGGTCTGCTGATACGACATCGTTTTCCAGGAAACTGTGTACATTTGAAAAGAAAAGAAAGCTTAGATTTGACAAGCTATCTTTTTTTTTTAAGGTATCGCTAATTATGGGGAGAGGTGGGTGGGAAAGGATAGATAACTCTATTTCTTCATACTACAAGCTGGAAATCACTTAGTCAGATCAAACTGGGTTCACTCATGAGGATATCCCAAAAACTTCAAAGCCAAAAGATCGGATTCACTCAGTATGGTTTCACCCAATTGTGTTAAGGTCCAGAACCATACTTGACTGCTTCTCATATAACATCAACTCATGGTTTATCAACCATGATGGCTGGGATCACACCTTGCATTAAAATCGAGTAAACTGGCATTACCAGCAGGGTGTTTTCCAAGCTGGTCAACCAAAGGGGTGTGGGCTTGAACTTCCAAAATTCTGTGAGTTGAGGTTCACTCATCTTAAAGTTGACCAGCTGGGAATATTGACCTAGCACAATCAGATCCTATGAGATCCTGCCAGCCAACTTTAGGTCAAAGTCAACCCAGGTCCACTGTATCAGAAAAAGCCAAGACGTCATCTTGAAATGGGATGCTATGTTGACTTTTTTTATATATAGATGAAAGTAAAAATTGGGGAGGGAGAAGTCAAAGATGTGTCATAGAAAAAATCTCCCACTACTTAATGTAGACCAGGGGTGTCAAACTGCCGGCCCACGGGCCAGAGCATCATGGAGAATCCGTGCCCATCCCATTTCGGCAATGGGGAAAAGTTCCGATACGTCACGCGACGTCATGTGACGTCGCGAGTTTGACATGCCTGATGTAGACCAAGGATTTTCAAACTGAGTACACTCAACCCCAGCCCACTTTCTGTCCCCAAGGCTTTGCTTAGCAGATTCCTCATCCTGAAACCCTTTGAAACCCACTGACTTAAACTAGTCTGGCGAGATTCTCTCTGGTTGTCCCTTCCATAGTTTTATTCAGGATTAGGACTTGTTTGGGGGGAAAAAACCAGAAATAGAGGTGAAGCTTTTCAGCGGTAAAAACCGAACAATAAAATACATTATTATATTGTGCACAGTTTGGGCTATGAAGGACCATCGAGAAAAGCCTTTATGATTGCATAGGAGAGCAATAGCTATTCGGGCTCACCTAAAATGTAAAAAAAAAAATTCTTCTGACCCACAGGATGGGAAACTAAGTCCAGGATGGGTCTCACTAAGGTTTTGTGTTTAACTGCACATATCTGGGCTTTCATATCTGGAGAAATAAATATCACGCCTAATTAATCCTCTGTGGCTCTTTGCTCCTTCAGTGAGGCAGCTCTAATTACAGCTTCAACCAGGAATGGTGGGAGAACAAGTTCATCCCCTCTTTCACAGCACTATTTCATCTTTGGAAACTTGAGAGGAGGAGGAGGAGGAAGAAGAAGAAGGAAGGAGGAAGGAGGAGGAGGAGGAGAAGGAGAAGAAGAAGAAGAAGAAGAAGAAGAAGAAGAAGAAGAAGAAGAAGAAGAAGAAGAAGAAGAAGAAGAAGAAGAAGAAGAAGAAGAAGAAGAAGAAGAAGAAGAAGAACTTCATCATCTAGGGAGGAGGACAAGATGTGGACATAAAATGTCCAGATCTGCTCTGAATCCTGGAATAGGATGCCTTCATTTTTATTTTTTTAACTATGAGTTACCATGGTTATCTTTCAAAACAAAACAATTTATTTTCCTGCATAATGAGTGAGAAATTAAAAAACAACCACAGTGCACAAATTCTTCAGCTGCTCAGTCATTGCTGTCCCATCCACCGTAGTCATCATAGCTGATGTCTTCCTGCACTCCATCACCTGCAGTCTGATAGGCTGGCTGCTCCCTATAAAACAAAAATTAACATCCTTATCAAATTATTACATGTTTGATCCTAGACAACAGGTCTCTATAAATCTCATTAAAACCAAAAGGCTTGAAATGAAGCCTCCTGGTCAAAAAAATTGACTATGCACAAATACACATACACACACAGAGTGAACAGCCATGAAGTCAGTCAATTCATGTCTTCCTCTACCACGCCCTCATCTATCACTGTGGACAAGGCCTCTGTTGTGTTAGGCAAAAGTGCATTTACACAGCTCTCCATATTTTGCAGAATTTTATTTTTCCAATAGAAAAACATTTCAGGCATATTCTAGTTAAACCACCTCCTCCTCCTCCTCCTCCTCCTCCTCCTCCTCCTCCTCCTCCTCCTCCTCCTCCTCCTCCTCCTCCTGGTACTGAGCATTGGGCTGGACCAGAGGACTTTAAGCTTCTGATGAACCTCTTCTTTGATAGAACTCCATAGCTTCCTCTGATTTGACGCTTAGCTATTGACAAGTAGAGCCATCCTCTGTATCCTCAAACATACACATCGGTAGTGTAAACTAAAATGTTTGCTAAATGAACGGAATTCTTTGAAAAAGTGCACAACATCCCCTTCTGTCCCTCCAGACTGGCTGAGAAAACTTAGCTAGGGAAGAATGGAGTCCTGTGGCTACAAGGTCAGTCTCAGGAAATCCATAAAAGACCATTAGTTTCCTTGGGCCATTCTTCTGGGCTGATAAGACTCTATTAGATGCTTAAGACAAGTTCTGTTGACATTGCTTATCTAAGTGGCCACTTAAGTACTTTGCTAGTTTTATTTATACTGAGGAGTATTTTGCTCTAAATCTCTTTCCACCTTGACAAGCGGCTTCAGAGATGGTCTTGGCAATAGGGGTTACGTGATGGATGTTTTGTGCTTTGCACCCTGTGAATATTTGAATCCTATGTTTCAGTTTCTCTTTTATTTCTGCAGCTCTGTCGAATTCTTTTCATCAAACCTAATAAATGTACTTTTCAAGAATGGTGCTACTTGGCTATGTCTCCAGACGTACTTTTTTGCCAAATGTGGCAAAAATTAAGGCTTGTCATTCACTTATCTCCAGGGATTTTGCAAATAATCTTCTCTAATATAACACATTTTGTATATTAGTACCATTGGCGGGGGGAGAAGCGGAGGTATAAACCATATTCATGTTTTATTTCAAATAAAACTTAACATATCAGGAAATTGCATATCAAACTGCATATGACCCCTCCTTCTCCAGGAATTTTGATCAACTGTCCTCAATCACAATTAGAAATTTCATCACTAATGATACAGCCATTAAATGTGTTGTGCCTAATTTTATGACCTTTTTTGCTGCATTTGTTAAGTGAATCATGCAGTCATTAAGCAAATCCAGTCTCCCCATTGATTTTGCTCCTTGGAAAACTCCTGAGAAGGTTGTTAATGCCCATCACATAACCCCGGGACACAGCAACTGTCATAGACATAAGGGTTGCCCAGTAGCTGAATTCTGATCACATGACTGCAAGTCATTTTTTTTAGCACCATTGTAACTTCAAATGGCTGACCGCCTGTATAAAACACAACCAACGAGTCACCAGTTAAGGTTCAACGCCTTGCGCTATGAGCTGATCATCTGTAGCAGGGCTCCCCGAACTTAGCAACTTTAAGGCTTGTGGACTTCAACTCCCAGAATTCCCCAGCCAGAATTCTTCCAGAATTCTCCAGGCAAGTTTGGGGAAAGTTGTCAAATTTGGAGACTGCTGGTTATAGGCTATGTACTGCACAGACATGGATTTTTTTTATATGAACAAATATAGTGAAATATGGAACTGATTTATACGAAGTACAGTAGATTATAAAGGTAAAGGTAAAGGTTCCCCCGCACATGCGTGCTAGTCATTTCTGACTCTAGGAGCCGGTGCTCATCTCCGTTTCAAAGCCGAAGAGCCAGCGCTTCTCCGAGGATGTCTCCGTGGTCATGTGGCTGGCATGACTAGACGCCAAAGGCGCACGGAACGCTGTTACCTTCCCACCGTAGTGGTCCCTATTTTTCTACTTGCATTTTTACGTGCTTTCGAACTGCTAGGTTGGCAGAAGCTGGGACGAGTAACAGGCGCTCACTCTGCTACGTGGCACTCGGGATTCGACCCGCCAAACTGCCGACCTTCTGATCGACAGGCTCAGCGTCCTAACCCACTGAGCCACCTAATTTGGGGGTTGTTCATGAAGACCAAGTAAAGGCACCTGTGGCCGGAGACATTTCATGGACTATGTCCAACTGCTTCAGCAATTATTTTGCTTTATGGTTCAAACACGCCCAGTTTCTCTTGGGTTGAAATAGCTTCCCTCTTTGGGCTGTGTAATATGTAAAGCTTTTGGAGGCTCTCTGGCTGCAGCGTCTCTTGGCTGGCAGAAAACGGATGGTTAAGCTCCAGGGAGTTCCTAGCACAGCTGTAAACTTTCAGAAGTACTCAGTAACGGCTGAGAAACCTATACAGTGGTGTGTTTCGATTCACAATACTCCCTTTTCATTCCTCATCGCTAGGGGGGCCAAGGGCAGGGGGGGAGGCAGCCCCATAGGGTTCTCGCTGCAAGATTAGCTGGGCTGGAAAAAAAAGATGTTGATCTTGGTTGAATGTGCCTTAAGGAATAGATGCTAGGGGGTGTAAGAGAAGGTGGCGGCGTGGGTCCTAGCAGGTGTTTTAGAGGCCATCATTCTAAGCACACAATTGGTACAATTGTTGTATGTTGTGCAGCTGGCCAGCTGTTGGCCCCAGTTCCACAGCTGGAAATTCAGCTTTGGTGGCACTCCCATCTGCAGAACAAACACAGTGGGTTGCCCAAAGTTTAATTCTACCTCAAGACTTAGGACAAGGAACCCTATCCTTGGCTTCAATGGAATACGGAAAAATGAGGAGAAGGGGTCTTGGCCCAAGACTCGGGCAGAGATTCTCATGTTGAAGCAGCTATGAAGACCTTAAGGCAAAGTCCACCTGCAAATGCCCTAAGGATGTGGATTTGCAGGAAGGAAAATCAGGGAATCAATGCCTAGGGTTGTTCTGCAAAAGGGCCTCTTGCCAGGTTTCTTATAGATCTCCCGGCCAGGCTTCCCCTGGACCAGGCAAATTGGCACAGAAGGATCGCTTCTGGGCTCAGCGAAGCAGCTGGCTTGCGGTCCTCTCCACCTCACTGAGAAGCAAAGGCAGTGGTGGTTGACGAGGATGTGGAAAGTGGGATATGAAGCTATGCTTCAAAAAGAAAAAAAAGGAGAGGGGAAGGAAGGAAGGAAGGAAGGAAGGAAGGAAGGAAGGAAGGAAGGAAGGAAGGAAGGAAGGAAGGGGTGTCCATTGGAATTAGGCAGCTAAAAATTCAAAAATATAAGTGAAATAAATAAAAATGTATAAATAAATAAATATAAATACATAAATAAAACTAGGAAAGAAGAATATCGAAACTACAAGTCGTGGGGTGCACATCATTTATTCTGGCACATTTGCAAGAGAGAGTGCCAGACCTGTAAGCAGAAGTCTCCTCTGTTGTTGACTGGCTTCTCTGGGTGACAGTGGTGGTGATTTTGTTGCGTCTCAATAGTTGAGAAGGTGGAAGTCCTTCAGAGCCCACTTTCCTTTCTTTATACCTTTTTTCTGAGGTTGACTTAGCATCCCTTAACTTGCATAACAAATTAGTCTGTCGAACGCAGCTATTCTTGGCTGCAAACCCTGACCTCTCCTCAGGCTGAACGCTGAAGATTCAAGTCACATTCTGAAGAAGCCTGGTCATAACCTAGAGGCATCAAATGACTTGTCAGCCCTTTTTGTTGTTTTTAACTCAAAAGTCAGAGTTGGGTTGCAAACTCAGAAGAAAATCCATAATTCCTTTCATTCTTCTAATATATACAGTGGAGAACTTTGGCTGGGAAGGTTGTGTAACTCAAGATCCTTCCATCCACCCACCTTCAGAATTCTTGAACTGTGCACATATTAATATTCGGAGAGTTAAAAAGTCACTTTTTTACTTTACTGAGCTAAAATTGGCTTGCAGTATGTGGGATCATCCAATAAAAGTAGATTTTGACTGCCTGCCGAGGCACCTCATTTGCAACATTTCTCTATTAATCGCTCGAAGCGACTAACATTCTTAGCTTCTGAACAAAAGCTGTCACTGAAAATATCACGCGTGCCTCATTGGATGATAGAGCTGCTCACCCATATTGATAGATCGAAAGTCCCATAAAGAATAAGATCATTTTTAGTTAATACACCTTTGTTAAATATATCCATTCTGTTTTTTCCAGGGGAAGGAAGGAAGGAAGGAAGGAAGGAAGGAAGGAAGGAAGGAAGGAAGGAAGGAAGGAAGGAAGGAAGGAAGGAAGGAAGGAAGGAAGGAAGGAGGGAGGGAGGGAGGATATAGAAAAGAGGAAGGAAGGGAGAGAGAGAGGAAGCAAGGAAAGAAAGAAAGAAAGAAAGAAAGAAAGAAAGAAAGAAAGAAAGAAAGAAAGAAAGAAAGAAAGAAAAAGGAAGGAAGGAAGGAAGGAAGGAAGGAAGGAAGGAAGGAAGGAAGGAAGGAAGAAAGAAAGAAAGAAAGAAAGAAAGAAAGAAAGAAAGAAAGAAAGAGAAAGAAAGAAAGCAGCAACTTTTTCATTTATTTTTCCATCTCAGTTTTCAGTCATATCATAGAGGATGAGAACAAAATAATCAAACCCCACAACAATAGAATAATTTTTCACTGATTAAATCCAATTGTCAGATACACAAGTTTTATTTTCATATCTGGCAACTATCTGGAATTAGGACATTAAAAAAAAACAGCAACATAACCAGAGGGAGGAGTTAACTGAAATTTCTACAGCATTGAAGCAGCACTTTGAAAAGGAAAGTGGAAAACATGTCTCCTTGGCGGAAGGGGTGAATATTTCATCTTTTCCTTAAAAAGAAAAAAAGGAAAGAAAGGAAGGAAAAAGTTGCTTTCCTTCTAAAAGCTCATTCATTGCCAGAGAAACTGAAAAAGGAACGATTGTATAATAGTGTGTCTTTGTTAGGAGCAATGTCACGGGAATTCACCAATCTCAAATTCTGAATAATAATTTTAAAAATACCATGTGTTTTTTTTTCAAGGCAGCAGAAAACCCACAAATATTTCACCACCAGGCTGCTTGTCTCCCCATTCCAATATCTTTCGGTGGTATCAAATCTTTCCTCTCCCATAATAGTTTGACATGTATCTCATTATGTCAGCAAGTTAGGTCCTATGGAGTCCAATTCAATTCCAGGCGTCCTTGTGGACAAACATTTCAATAGAAAAGAATATTTGTAGCTCAGGATTGAACTCTGGAATAATAGGTGCTCTCTGAGCTTAGTGGTTTGGTTACAGACATTTCATGACTCAATTAGGAATGTCATAAAGGCCATGGGGTTTGGGGAGAGGAGGAGGAGGAGGAGGACTGTGAGGTTCTTGGTGCTCTCTGAGGTTGGTTGTTTTTCTGCAGACATTTCACCATCCAACTAGATAACATATTCAGTGATGATGAGTACAGGGTTTATTCCCTATTTATATAGAGTAGCCTGCTGTTCGTAAAATCGTAATAGTATTGCTCCCATACTTGACATTTGATCAGAGGTTGCGCAAGAAAGGCCTTCAAAATAGGGGCAAAAAGAGCAAATGTTGCCAGGATTACCCTCCTTGAGATACTATTTCTTCTTGGAAATCAAACTTGGAAGATGCTCATCCAGAATCTAGGATTATCAGTTTCTATGAAGGACTAGAAAACATTTTTCCAGTGGGCAGTGGTTTGACCCCAATGTCATTGCATCCTATTTTACTAGCACTTCTAATTATATGAGGCCTCCATCATAAAAATATGTCGTGAAAGAAGAACCTTATGAGTCTAGCAGGATTTGACCTGGAACCATCAGCACAAATACAACATCCTATGGCCATACGATTGTTGTTTGCCGCCAAAGAGTGAGCTTCCTTCTAGCAGCCCTTGTATGTTTGTAGTTGAGTGGTATGTTTGCATGGTGAAGTCATGCATTCAAAATTCAGTTTGTTCTGTCTTTCCCTCAATGAATGCAGAAGTGCTGATATAACAGAGACTCCAATCTTGATCCTCAACATGAGAAGCAAAGAAGAAAGTAAATTTCTAGATGTTAACTTCAACACACAAATGCCTTGAATTGTGTTCTAGGACCAGACATTGTGTTGCAAGTATCATCCTTGCCATGACATCATTGGGTGCGTGTCAAGATTTTTTGAAGTTTGTTACAGAGAACCCCTTTGCCTTCTGTTACATATCTTGAGGTTTCATATGATTTGGTTCTCTCTGGACAGTAACATTTCAGCTGAAACATGAGTGACCTCCATGATCAGAAACTACCATGCCATCACAAGTGCATCTGTCTAGTATTTGTTTTCTATGTCCAAGAAGGTTGTTTTAGTTTTTTGGCGAAACAACTTGACTCCAACGGGGGTCCTTGAACTGTGGCCTGAAGTGGGAGAGTGAAGAAAAAAACATGTTCTAATGATGTGTAACAGTATTAAGCGATGTTGACAATAAGGCCCAATCAGAAAAAAATAAAGTTATTGGAATGTGGGGCCATTTGAAATAATGCCAAGGATCAGAAATTTCTCCTAGTTGTTCTATATAAGTTGCACATTATAGAATTACAAAATAACAGAGTTGGAAGGGACCTTGGAGATCTTCTAGTCCAACCTTCTGCTCATGGCAGGAGACCTCATACCATTCTGGACAAATGATTGCCCAGTCTCTTCTTGCACACCTCCAGTGATGGAGCTTCTACAACTTCTGGAGGCAGGTTGTTCCACTGATTAATTGTTCTCACTCTCAGGAAATTTCTCCTTAGTTCTGGGTTGCTTCTCTCCTTGATTAGTTTCCATCTGTTGCTTCTTGTCCTGCCTTCAGGTGCTTTGGAGAATAGGTTGACCTCCCTCTTTTTTGTGGCAGCCCCTCAAATATTGGAACACTGCTATTATGTCACCCCTCATCCTTCTCTTCATTAGACTAGACATACCCAGTTCCTGCAACCGTTCATCATACAGTTTTTTCTGCATTTTATGTGACTATTAGATTTAGCCTACATTTTTCTTTTCAATCAAAGTTTGCTACTAGGGGTACTTTTCCTTTTAATAAAAACTGCATTGACCTTGGAATTAAAGCTAATACAATCAACATAGTACTAAATACCATTGGGGAATTCCAAAGCGGAGCACAAAATCCCAGACCATTAAAAGATTAAAATTACTTGGGGCTGCAAAGAAGTATAAACATGGCGATTTCTGGCCTCATCTTTAATGACCAAACAGCCTCTGCTTTCTGAGCTGAATTTTCAGAGTCACTTGTTTAAACATGTTTTAAGAAAACAGACACCCCCCCCCCCAAAAAAAGAAATGCATGAAGCAATGGGGGTGAAGTGGTTCCTCATGGAAAAATTGTTTCTGTCTGCATTGTCCACTTACAGTTGTCTCCTTTGGAAATTGTAATGAGGTTTAAAATGTTTATGGAGATTCTAACCATACCCAAGCACTCTGAATTTGTTGGTGATGTCCATTTTCCTTTCTGAGTTCATGGTGACCTAACCCTTACCCTAAGTGGAATTTTCCTCCAATGGGATTTTCCCATGTATTTTACCAGATACGGCAGGCTAGAAAAGTCAGTGCCCTCCTAACCATACCCAAGCACTCTGAATTTGTTGGCGATGTCCAGTGCTTTTATTGTAAGAAAAAAGGTGCCGGAACTCACATCTTGTTTATCTTTTATTTAAAAAAATATGTATTCAGTCCTTAACATAAATCTACCTTTCACATATAGTCAATACACACACACAAGTTGTGTAACGAAACATAACGGTTGCCACCCACAGTAAGCACTTGATGCATGACCACACAACCAATCACAAGCCAAGCAGTGCCACAAGCCGAGCGGCGCCATCACAACCAGTGGGGACGAAGTACACATGTATTGGACTCAACACACAAGCTGCATGCACGCACCATTTTAATGATTTTGCTGCTGACCTGCTATGTTTGACAGGTCGATTCAGGTTCACGTGGACTAAACATCAAATTTTCAAAAGTTACTTTTAAAACTGGGAAAATCCGCTGAAAAAAAGTGCTGGAACTCCATTCCAGTGTGTGTTCTATAACAAAAAAATGCACTGGGGCTAGTTGAAGCTGGGGAGGGGTTTAGTGGATGGTCCACAGTGCAGAGGTCACAACAGAAAATGTATGCTTCCCAAAGTCCCATTGGATGACCTTGTTTTAAGGAGGGTCCTGGACCATTTTAAGAAGTATGGACTTCATCTCCCAGAATTTCCCAGCACCTCCCACATTGAACCTCATCACATCTCAACAGGGAGAAGAAGCCCTTCTCCATCTGAATGACCACCTCCCAATCCCTGTTTGATGTTTCTCAACCTCAGCAACTTTAAGAGGTGTGGACCCAGGGTTCACTCAAAAGATCTCTTGGGCACTTAACCAACATTGCTTCAGAGTTACTTTGAGAAGCTTTGCACCTTTTCCAAAGGTTTTCTATACTTCCAACTATTGCAGATAGACCTGGAAAGAGAGGAATACCCAGAAAAGCTCAGCTGGTGAAAGTCAACTCAGTTTCATCCATCCAAGGAAAGTTGAGATGGAAAAGGATGAGGTCCACTCCACAGGTGATGACTCAGGGATAGGAAAACTCACACTTTGGTTCATGTAATAAGACGAGGTGGGAAAGTGAATTCCATTTGTCCCTCTGGTGATGGAGCCCAAGAGGAAGGTGTAAATCCTGAGGAGACCATTTGCTACTCAGAGTGAACCTCACTCCTGTTGGCCTGGCTAGAATCACCATTGCCAGGAGAAGCATCTTTGTTTGTGGGAGTTTCTCTCTTGATAGGGGGGGGGGGGAAACAGAGGAGAAAAAAAATTAATCCCTGATATTCAGAATGGATTAACACAGTTGGGCCTCCAACAGCCCTTGAACACTTGTTCTTGAGATGAATTGGCAGAAGGAAAGGGGGGAGGCAGGTAGCAGACCACTGCAAGCAGCGTTCCATCAAAGCAATATGGAAGTGTTTAAAAGGAAGGGGTGCCACTAAGGGAGGAGGGTAGTGGAGATCTGAACCTTTAAATTACAGCCATTCCTGGGCCTAACGATAAGTAAATAAACAGTTCACAGCTGCGTGGGCTAAACAGAGAAAAACATCCATCTTTGGAGGCGTGATTGCCCAGCGAGTAATTAAGTGTGAAATGTGAGCTCTCCATCATGTCAGCCGTGATACCACGGAGGGGGTTTGGTTGCACAGCCCCCCCATCCCAGAGTTAACCCTTTGGGAATCAGTGGACAGGTTTAGGAGCATCCATTCAAGTGCCAGCTTGAAATCCCATAAAGGCCAGACCTTTGAGCCTGGTGGTATTAATGAGGAAGGATTATTTTCATGTCAGACTTGGGAAGTTTCTTTGGTTCTGGAAACCATATCTGAGCTTTGCGTGTGCATGAGTGCGTCGCACGGGTGACTTTGCAAAGGACTCGGAGGATTGATGTGACCACAGAACAACAGACTTCGAAGTTCACCCAAATGCTTGCAAAGGTTCCACATTCCCCAGCTTGTATTGAGGACGGCCATCTTATTTTGGCAAAGATTTTGAAGCAAATCACTAAGGTTGCATTAAGAATGGCCAGAGGACCAAGGATAGAGTGTGCATATTTCAGAGATTTAGAAAAGTTTCCATTGCAACAGAATACAGGTTGCCCTTGACGTATGACCAAAATTGAATCCAAAATTTCTGTTGCTAAGTGAAACGTTTGTCACGTGAATTTGGCCCCATTTTATGACTTTTCTGGCCACAGTTGCTAAGTGAATCACTGCAGTTATTAAGTTAGTAAATCAGTTGTTAAGTGAATCTGGCTTCCTCACTGACTTTGATTGTCAGAAGGGGATCCCGTGACCCCAGGCCACTGCGACCGTCATAAATATGAGTCTGTGGCCCAGCGTCCAAATTTGGATCAGGTGACCATGGGGATGCTGCAACGATTGTAAGTCTGAAAAAACGGTTCTAAGTTGCTTTTTCCTGTGCCGTTGTAACTTTGAATGGTCACTAGATGAAATCTTGTAAGTCAAGGACTACCTGTATATATCGCTGATATGTCTACGGAGATTTTCCATCATCCAGATCACAGCTTTCTCAAAGCTTCTTAATTTCAAAAGCTGGACTGTGTTTTTGCGGAGGAAGAAGAAGACTGATAGAAGCTGATAGCAGAGAACAAGGTTTAACAACAACAAAAAAAACACCACTGAGGTTAATATGTACGAAATGTCCTATTTCTGCAGTAGGACAAATAATAAAAGGTAAAGGTAAAGGTTCCCCCGCACATGCGTGCTGGTCGTTTCCGACTCTAGGGGCCGGTGCTCATCTCCGTTTCAAAGCCGAAGAGCCAGCGCTTGTCCGAGGACGTCTCCGTGGTCATGTGGCCGGCATGACTAGACGCCAAAGGCACACGGAACGCTGTTATCTTCCCACCGTAGTGATCCCTGCTTTTCTACTTGCATTGTCACGTGCTTTCAAACTGCTAGGTTGGCAGAAGCTGGGACGAGTAACAGGCGCTCACTCTGCTACACGGCACTCGGGATTCAACCTGCCAAACTGCCGACCTTCTGATCGACAAGCTCAGCATCCCAACCCACTGACCCACCACATCCCTTAGGACAAATAATAGCGCTTATTAAAAATTGCTGCCCGCCTGTGTTAATGCCTTCTCTTCAAAGGCTCCCAAAGAAGAGATACTGATTTCAAAACTGGATCGTGTCCTTTTAATGACATTATTACTGCCCTGTTAAAAGTGCCAGTCATTTCTCTCTGATTTCAGGGAAACCTACATTCAAGAAACAGTGCTTAAAATTACAAATCTGGGTACATTAAAAACAAAAAGCTACCAAAATCTAACCGAAATTAAACTTGGATGAAATAGAAAATAATTTTAGTCTGAATTACATGTACCCTGTATTTTTTTTTTCTTTTTACCATTTTTACAAGTCCAGTAGAGTTCCCAGACTAACAGTGAAATTTATGGGTGCTTAAGCAGTTTATTGTAATGGTAATAAATCCATTTAATAAATAAACAAGGAATGTTATTTTTTTCCAGCTGTCCTTATAATACTGGGTTTGTCCAGTGTAATAACAAAAGTAAGCACTCAAATGAAATTTCTGTATAGCTTTGCTTTCTGAAGATAATACATACAATATAAACATTCTAAGAAAATTATTTAATTATTAATAATAATCTAGTAGAAAATTATAATGATAATTTTTATCTTTATCATTATCATTATCAAGTTTGATTGATTCAGAACAGTCTTCCTCCCTCCCTCCCTCCCTTCTTTCTTTCTTTCTTTCTTTCTTTCTTTCTTTCTTTCTTTCTTTCTTTCTTTCTTTCTTTCTTTCTTTCTTTTCTCACATTAATATTTAAATGATAAATATTCCCATAAAAACAAACAATATGAAAAAATGTGGTCAATTATTCTTAATTTTCAAAATTAAATGATGAAGACAGGTAATGATGTGAACTATTTTTTGGCCCTAGCAAACAGGGTTCCAAGAACAGAAATCTAACCACAGAAATCAACAGTTCAACCTAGTAAAGATTAGATAAATCAGCATCAAACGAATCACTCAACCCAAAAAGGAATCTGTCCAAATCATTGGAGGGGAAAAAAAATAAAATCTTGGCCTGTGTGCAACATAGAGATGGCTTAAGAATAACCATCTTGATTTTCTTTTTATTTTGCCACAGGAACAGTATTGCAAGTCTGAACATCTTACAGGAAGTTCCAGATCACTGAACAACTAAAGCTATAAAAAAGCAGTCAGGGCACTTTGTTGGAAAGGTGGTGAGCAGATCCATGTTTCAATTAATTGGAGTTTTAAACCACTATTCGGTGGTGATGAGGTCAGAGCTGCACTAGATGGTTATGTTCTCAAGATCTTAAAGTTTTTCCCAAGTTTGTTGTACGGAAGTCGCAAACGCCCCCTGATGGCCCAAGTTGACATTTTTCTTGAAATCTTTACGCGGCAGCTTTATCCGATAAAGATCTCAGCCCAAACTCGAAATGCTTGAAAACAGATTTACAAAGCTAGAGTTTATCAGGAAGAATAACAAAATGGTGAGCTGGAGGCTTGATAAATATTTGGGCTTCTGCGTGGCAGGCCGTGGCTTCTGAATTTCAGCAAGAGTAGAATTATGGTTGAACGTTGTGGTTCGGCAAGATTCATCTGAAAAGCCATCGTGCTTCATTTGTAGAGTATTTTCACACTTCCCAAACGACAAAGATGAGAATGCTGACAAGACTTGAATCCTTCCTCACTCATCTCTTTAATTTTTTCCAAACCCACGTTTAGTCTTTTGCCCTAAGGCTTATTTAAAAGTAGCAATGTCTGTCTTTCCATCTAAGGCTTGTTCAGTCCCAATGGAAGAAGAAACAGTTGCAGGCCATCTAGCCCCTGGCACAGCTCAACCACCGGAGAAAAAACAAACTTATAGGAAAGATTTTTTAGGTGCAGCGTTACATTGTACTGGGACGCAAACCCGAACAGTAGGTAACGCCAAGGAGGCAATAGCAGAATTAAAGCAGAACTGCCCCCACTGAATAATTACAAAAACAATTGAATAAAGGAGACAAGCAAAAGCTTGACCAGGGCCCAGCTCCCTAAGTGACCATCCATGGAAATATGTGGCTTGAGATCCAACTTTTGCCAAAATTCTTCTGATATGATGTGTGAGCTGGAATTGGACGCTTTTCCTGTTGGTTCTCAATTTAGGGAGCCTTTTATCAAAATAATCCTTCCTATTTATTTGGCTATCACATTCCTAAGGGAAGAGTCACAAATATCACTCCCCCATCCTTTTTTTTTTTAAATCCAAGGAAGGATGTCTAGTCTAGTCTACTTCTTTCACCCCTCTTCCACATTCACAATCCCACCCGGGTTTTCAGACAGAAAGTCCTTGTCCATGTGGGCGGCAGAAAACATTTGTATGTGAGTGAGAGCTGTCATAGATCTAACAGAAGCGTTTCAAAGAGAATTAATTGTGTTTAA
Source organism: Vipera ursinii (assembly GCF_947247035.1). Taxonomy (NCBI): domain Eukaryota; kingdom Metazoa; phylum Chordata; class Lepidosauria; order Squamata; family Viperidae; genus Vipera; species Vipera ursinii. The sequence goes on along the minus strand of NC_139520.1, from coordinate 20,753,078 downwards.
ATCCAACTCCGGCGTTTAATGAGCTATAATTAACAGGTTCTATTGACTGCAGAGGGACTTAAATAGCACTTTTCTCCTTTCCTTTCCTTTCCTTTCCTTATCAAGTGATTTTTGAATTGGAAAGATATTTCTGTCACCAACTCACATGTTGCCAGATGAAACCAGTCTAGATATTCGGTAAAGCAGTTGATTTTTTTTAAAAAAAAATAATTTCTCTTCGATTTTCAAATAAAAAGAACCATAATGCTTTTTTTCTTTCTTTCCCTACTTATAGGCCAAGACTACAATCGAGATTTCTTTCTGCAGGTTATTATATTGTTAATATACATGTTAAAATCTGCTCCTAAATCCAATATATTCTTCTGCCTTTTTCTATTTATACAATCTTATTGGGCTACTCATAAAATATTCACGACCTGTGCTTAAATTAGCAATAAAGGAGTAAAATAACTGCCCCATAATGGAGAAATGTCTTAGAAACTCTTGCAAAGGGTAAGTCTGTCAAAATATGAATCTGAAAGGAGTTACTGTGCTACTTGAAAAAGACAAATGAAGGGAAAAACACCGCATGCAGGAAAAATGAAATAAAACAAAATTCATTTTTTGTGAAAGATGATCTCTCTTGAAATTTCTCCCCCTTTGCATAATTATTATTGTTTACCTCCTAACCAAGCAAATTAAAAACACACCCAGATGGATACCTACAGGAAAAGGTGCTAAAACTATACATAGGTAAACAAATACTCCGATTTAAGTGGGATAAAACCTGAAGAGAGAAACAAAACAGAGAGGAAATTTTGCAAATAAAAGCAGAATTATGTTCCAGAATAAAGATGTCTGAAAAGTAAAATTTCAACAGTAAACAGAGGGCAGACTTGGGAAAGACTCGCATGTAACTGCAAGCAATATTCTTGAGATTACAATACCAGCATTACTTTAAAAGGAGAGGGAGCTTATTAAAAATGGGACATCTTAGAAGTTACCCAAGATATTTTAGTCTCGGGAGGGAGAAGATGAAGTGTGAAGGACAGGCAGAAAAAAAGAAAGAAAGATAAAGGTATAATACCTAGAGATTCAAGGGCTTACTTTTCTCCAAGGAAAGCTGTTTTGGTCTCTCTCCGTCTTCTTTTTCTTAAGACAGAAAAGGAAGTGTGGTCTCCAACACAGCTTCAGAAATAGCTCATCAGGAAGTTGGCAACAACTCCAACTAAACAGTCCTTGAAGGAAACACAACAAATGCACAATGTTCCTTATTTTCCTAAAGTCGGTCTGGATTAGAGAACTGGACCGAAAATATGAAAGAAACGGATCACAAATCTACTGGACCTGTCAGTGGAAGAGAAGGATCTCTTTTGTCCCCCCCACCCCACCCCGCCAGTCCCTCAAGGCTGTCAAAATTAAATTCAACTACATTTCATATACGAAACCCCAAAACAAAACAAAAACGCCAAAGCAATTTTCCATGGCTTTAAACCCACCAATGTTCCTAAAACATTTACACAGTAATTCAAAATTGGCTAGTTCATCCAGAAAGTTAGACAGAAATACTTTCTCCAAGCGACAGCATTATAGTGTTTTTAATGTTTTTCCCCCTATGGATTTTTGTTTCGTAGTAATATGAGGGTAGGGCTGTATCCATGTAAACAACTGTATTTTATAAGGCATTAGTTTACATCAAAGCATTACATTGGAAATGGGATTTTTTTTCAGATCTATTTGCTTCCATGTGCTATATGATCGCCTGACCCTCCTTGCTTCGGGAGAAGGATCAAACTTGTGGTCCATTTTGACAATAACTGCTATTGTTTAATACCCTTTTTTGACCATAATTAGGGCAAAGCGGTTAAAGGATTTTGAAGGAGCGATTTCTACATTACACAGTGATTTTCTGTATGTTTCAACCGATGGAGAAAAAATATTAAGACAGAAAGAACACATGATCGATGCCGTTCTCTTTCTACTTGGACCAGTGGATGACAAATCCATGATGTGTTTTGAAAAGGTGTGACCGTGGGTTTATTTTAACCACTTGAAAGTTGGCTAAATGTTGTCAAAAAAACGCTGGGGGACAAATCTCACTTTTTAAATCATTTCTTTAAACCAAAGGCAAACCTTTGTTTATTTTTAATTTATTCCCAAGGTCACTGGAGAGCTGCTGTCACAAAGAAACTCTGTCTAGGAAGAAGTAGGCAGACTCATCCACATTTTTGAAAACAATACAGAATTAGAGGGGGGGGGAAGTTGGGGCTTTTGAAATCCTTCACATAGAAACACGCAAACAATCTTGGGGTAAAAATTTAATATTAACCTTTTATATTACTGTGCAGTCACATAAATGTTTTTTTTCTAAAAGGAAGCTCCACAATATCATATTAAGCTTGATAGAGATTCTCATCAGGTATGTTCATTAACTTTCTACTGGGACAAATTATTTGCAAAAGTCCAAGTCAAAGAGCATGCCTAGAGAAAACCACCGCCAAATACTTGCAGTTTTTCTTCTATTCAATTATGTCTGATTCCCCGGGACTGACAAAACAAGTCCCTGCAAAGATTTTTCAGAAGAAGTTTGCCATCGTCTCCTTCCCAGGGCTGAGAAAGAGGGACTGGCCCAAGATCACTTTTGGGATCGCTTTGTGTCGAAACAGGACAGGAACTCATGTCTATGGAGATTCTCAGTCATGGAGATAAGTGGACTTTGCCTCTCATCCAAGAAGCTTCTTTAGTTCTGAATAAGCTGAAGATTCTTCAGAACTGAAGGAGCTTCTTGGATGAGAAGCGAGATGACTTCGAGCAAAGCAAGAAGGTCCAATTGCCTCTTGAAAGAAAGCAACTTTGGGAGAAGAACTCATGTCCTCCTAGGTTCCAGCCTGATGCCTCCTCCACTACCACAACTTCCTCGTTCTCTCACAGTTTATGCAAGTCTAGCACAACTCGCTGTGGGACAATTCAACGCTTTATTAATCAGCTGCTTTTATTACCGGTGACCACGTTTTCATCAAAATTATTGTAACTCTTGCATTTCTGGATAGACTTCCTTTATTTTATTATTATTGGTCACAGCTCTGTCGAAACTAATTTAACTTTTGCATTTGTTGAACTGTCCCACAGTGAGTTGATCACGGCGGAGTTGTCCCATTCCAACTCTATGCTAGGCAGTTTGACGAAGTTCATTAGACAGGTTCACAGCAAGGAATCCATTTGAAAGCTTCACCTCCCCAACCATCACCATTCAATTCTTCCTCCTGTCCATCATCCATCACTTGCATTTGACAGCTCAACCTGTCTCCTTTTTAAATCCACCCTAATTGCTTGGGGAGACAAAAATGTGTCTGCATGCAAAAAAAAAGGAGGGGAGAGGAATTGTAGTATAGGCAGCAAACAAATACATAATTGAGCAAACTGAATCTAAATAATAATGATGAATGGCCCCATCCTTGGGCTTATCCTAAGTCTCCCTTCCTTTCTAAGAAAGCTAGTAGAAATTTGTAGCATCTGCTAAATTTGAGGTTGTTTTTTTTAAAAAAAAAACAGAATAAAATTTGCAAGATCTGCTAAATTTGGGGGATTTCCATCATCATCCCAAACCTACCCGTCCTGTCTTCTAGGAAGCCTTGCTTTGTGATCCCCAGTTTACATTTTTTAAACTATCCACCCCAACTTCTGAATGCAGAGGCATCATCCATTCAACATTTGGCTGTTATGTCTTTGTTTCCTTCTGGGAGGGGGCTTCGTGGTATCCGAAGCAGAACCACTAGATTCTGCAACAGCTTTATATTCCATATAGTATCAGCCTTGTTAACTCTCAAGACTCTTTTTTCTGCTATGTATTCTAAATGATTAATATATATGCATATATATTAATGCGTATATATGCATATATATGCGTGTGTGTGTGTGTGTGTGTATGTATGTGTGTTTATATATAGCAGGTGTATTAATGTACATGTGTGTGCATGTATGTTATGGGTATAATTTAATTTAATTAATAACTTAATTTCGTTGTGAGACAATAAAGATATTCTATTCTATATATATTTTTTCTTTTGAGAGCGGGCATCAGAATTTCATTCTTAATGTGTTCTAGCATGTTCACACACAAAAAAAGTGGCAATAAAGGTTATCTTGTCTTATTTGGGAGTGGTTTCTGAGATAGCTTTGACACCCAGCTCATACTTCTTAACTGCCTTCTGGAGGAGGGAGAACGTGGATAGGGGACCAGTGTCCCTTCCTCCACCAGCAGATTTCAAGGGTGAGAAGTAGGGATAGGCTTGGAGGGTCAATGCAATCTGGATTTCCAGTGGCGTTGGCATTCTGTTTGATCTGCTGCCATCCTCCAAACAAAAAGGTCTTTGTAAGCTCCGTGGACCAGCAGCAGCCAAGCTTTCTTCAAGGCCCAGATCGCTCTATGAGGTTAGAACAGCAGTGTTAATCTCCTATCCAGTGTTTGTGGAGACCTCTCATCCCTGGGAGGGGGTGGAAGGCAGCCAAGTTGCAAGAAAACATTCTTTTAGTCTCATGGAAAAAAAAATTAAACTCCTGCTACTAATGGTGTTGACCTCCAAGACTCTGGCAAGGTCTCTCCTTGGAAATCCACAAGCCCATGATAGCCCTTGTTGCCTACCTCCCATGCAACACCTCCAGATTCAGCCCTGCAGAAACCCAACGTTCTGTGCCAGGGAAGTTCTATGGTACACTTCAGTTTCACTAAACTGGAAAATAGCATCTTGGAAAGGATACACCGAAATCTACTTGCTCAGTTTGTGAGTTTGATTCCAAAAGGCATCTGTGGTGACAGTAGAACTGTGCAACATACTTTTTGGTTGGAAACTTTTTGCCTAGATTCATATCTCTCCTCTCTCTCTCTCTCTCTCTCTCTCTCTCTCTCTCTCTCTCTCTCTCTCTCTCTCTGTGTGTGTGTGTGTGTTGTGTGTTGTGTGTGTATTGGGCAAAATAATATGTCAAATAAGGACTAGGAAGGAGCATTAGAAATAACCAGCTTTGCCAACATTCAAAGTCCTTGAAGCCATCTTCTCAATGGCCACACTCAACTTTGGAAGCAACAAAGGTCCCCTTAGCTTCAACCAGTTTCCCCCCACCCCCAAAGTTTTTTGCAAGAATTTTTAACCAAATCAAGTCTAACTTAGAGCTATGCTTCCATTTTAATGCCTCTCCCGACTCACAATGGGCAGAAACCCCGTCACCATTATCGCACCAGTTGTGGTAGAAATTATGTTAGAAAGACTCAGAGGTGTTTTTCAAAAGGCAGCTGGGCTTTCCATGGTGTTTTGCCTTGAAAATGTTTCACTTCTCATCCAAGAAGCTTCTTCAGTTCTGACTTTCTGCTTCTTGAAAAGCTCCTTTGGGAAAACCGTGACCTGCATGATTGGGAATATCCGTAGGCAATGTTTCAAGGAGGGAAAAAGAGGTTGCTGGCAGATCTCTCCGCAAAAGGCTCAGGAGGGCTGTTGACGTGTCAGTTGTGGGAAAGTCAAGAACATGCATGGAAGCTCCTATTCCATGGTAGTAAAGGACCTACTAGAGAAAAGTGCATTCTCCTCTATGTCTTTTCTGCCACAGTTCACTTCTTTCCCTCCCCATAGTTACAGGTGTTGTTCACACATCCATTGTATGTTTAAACATGGTTTATTGAATCTCGCATCACTGCCAGAACCGTGAAAGAAGGACAAAAATCAGGATTATAGCATTTGAAAGACTGGATTGTTTTCAGCACCACTTAATTTCTGGTTCAATTTTTTTTCAATTTGCAGCATCAAATAAATAAACTGGATTTCCAAAACATCTTTTGATATATGCAAGAACCACTGGCTGTGAACTATTTTATAACCTGTGGGAATGTTAAAATATGATTACAGGTAAATGCAGAAACAATTAGAATCAGATTGCCTTGTTGGAACTGCAGCTGAATAATTTCCTAATGAAAACGTGAATGTTCTTTTTTTTAAAGGCATTTTACCAAGCGTTTTCTTCTTCCTGTTCTTTAAATGTATCTTCTAATGAAATACAAAAGATAAATTTATTTTTTTAAAAAACTGTATTTTTAATTTGAGGTATTTAATATTAGAGTTTCATCCTTACCAATTCTTGCAACATTATTCTTAAATGTTCTTTAAACTGGCTTGAACTATCTTGAAAATTAAGATTAAAATCAGAATTCAGTTTCAAAATATACAAAATAGTAATGATGTTTCTGAGAATTAGTGCTGTTATAGTTTTTTTAGAATATTTTTTAAAATATAGGATCTGAACCTAAAGTTTGGATAGATAATGGTGATATTAACAGAGAATTGGAAAAAATATATGGTAACAACATCAACATACCAATAACTAAATAAGAATTAAGAATTCTTAATCAAGATGATTCAACCTATCTATTCTTATTCTATCTGATTCAAAGAGAAGCTACTTTTTAAAAATAAAAGAGAAAGAGAATCTAATATGCATAAAGTTATTGCATTATGAATTTGATACAGCATAGATGATGGTTATGATTGTTTTAAAATATTTTCTGTGAAAACAAAAATAAGAAATAGTATCTTACAATTTTGAAAATATAGAGGAGAATTGAGCTTGGGCTGCATTAATTGAATTAGAAAGAAAATAATAATAAAAAATAGAATTGCTACAGAATGAACAAGCACGGTTATTCATCTCCCCTTTAATTTATGTCTTTAAAGCCATTATCCAATTAATTTAGTTTAAATATAATGTTAGAAAAACAAGAATGCAAAATTATCAGCATTGATTCTAATTTGGGGGATAAAATCCATTTCTTTGCTAATTCAAATAAACGTATTCAACATAAACTCTACCAATTTAGATGGCGTCATTTGAGGGAGATAATTTGTCATGAAAATGCAGGCTTTAGAGGAGATGTGTGAATTTGATGAGCTTCTGAAAGTTTTTTTTTTTTAAACTTTCTCCTCTGTTTGTTATATATATTCCATTCAGGGTTGATTATTTTCCTAAGCAGACCAAGTGGTGTGTTTCAGCGGTGATGAATTCCAATGCTGCTATTCCTAAATATTTCCTTCCTTTAAAAAAAAAAAAACGTTGTCATTTTTACTGTGAATTCTGGAAAGGTGGCGAGAGGGACAATATTAAACAGAGGAAAATCAAGTAATTATAAACGCAATCCTAACAGGATGTTATGTTTATTGATCCAATACAACTATTAAATTTCGGTCCTGGGATAATTTGTTTTTTAAACCTGTACATTTTTGAATGTGTTTGCGTTTTCAGACGCAGTCTTTTCCACAGTTTAATTTTATTTTATATGTAGCAGTATAGTTTATTTCTCTGCAGTCGTTTCTCAAATTAGTCTCCAGTTTCTTATAATGTGAGATAATTTGTGGTCACCGATCATGCTAAGCCATCGTTTGCTAACTGCGCTTTGTTGAATAAGCCGCTATTGGCTAGGTTCACATTTCAAGTTAAGCTCTAAATCGTAGTTTGTAACCATAATGGCTAAGTTGAAATGCAGCAGATCTAGCATGAACCCAATCCTTTTTTTTTAATTGCAACTTTAAACCTTTCTTTAAATCTTTAATTGTAACTTTTTCAATTAAAAAGACCTCCCTAGACTAGTGAACGTTCTGATGCTTATTATTTTTAGAAGAGACCGTTTTTTTTAGAAGAGAGCATAAAAAACGCCATTGATCAAATGTTGAATGAAATATTTTCTGAGAAAGAAACAGCAAATTGATTACAAAATTGTCTTATCTGTTGCAAAATTAATGCAGTCTAAAAGTAATAAATACTTTCTTTTTGGTTGTTGTTTTAGAAAGACTTCCCTTTGAGATTTATGCAGATTTAATTGACTCATTTGTCCACCGGAATCCTCGCAATTTATCAACGTCAACAAATCATGTTATGCTTACTCAAACGGCCCTCTTGCTCTGTTTAAAGGGACTTTCTCCCCTATGAGTGTGCAAGGGCATCTTGACACCCAAGGCAGCTAACGAACGAAGAGGTGCATTTGGATTCTGTAACTTCAGGAAGATCCAGAGTTTGAAAATTAAAAGCTGTGGGACATCTGATGTTGCATTGTCTGTGGAGATTCTCAGTCATCCAGGTCATAGTTGTCTGAAAGGTGCTTTTCCAAGAGGTAACTGGACTGTTTTTGCTTTTTTTGCTTTTTGGTTGAGAAGCTTCTTGGATAAGAAGCCAAACCACCTTCTTCTTCTTCTGGACTGGTTGTTAAATTGCATTGAACTATATTTTGAACCACATTTCTTCTCAATCATCTCCTCCTCCTCCTCCTCCTCCTCCTCCTCCTCCTCCTCCTCCTCTTCCTCCTCCTCCTCCTCCTCCTCCTCCTCCTCCTCCTCCTCCTCCTCCTCCTCCTCCTCCTCCTCCTCCTCCTCTTCTTCTTCTTCTTCTTCTTCTTCTTCTTCTTCTTCTTCTTCTTCTTCTTCTTCTTCTTCTTCTTCTTCTTCTTCTTCTTCTTCTTCTTCTTCTTCTTCTACAGTCCAGCTGCTTTTTGAAAAAGCATCTTTTGCCTTGTTGCATTGTTATGCACGTGCCTATTTGGGAGTAAGCCTCTTTAACTTCAGAATGGTTTAGTTTTCAGTAAATGCTATCCATCGCAGTTAAGGCATATAAGTTAAATTTTAAATTTTAAAAAGGTCACGCTGAACCCTTTCTGCTAGAATTCCTTTTTCCTTAAATTGCTTGAAGCATGCTAGGTTTGAAATCTGGCTGAGGTTGAGCTATTCAAAACAGCAAAAGGAAGAAAAAAAGTCGGCCTCTCACCCAATGATCTTAATCTTCTGCCTTTTGCCCAGCCAACTTCTAAAAACAAAATTTTACCAAGGAGTATCCTATACACTGGAAACCCTGCCTGCTAAAATGTGAGTTTTCTTATGATCCAAGAGCCCAGGTTACTACCATTTGAAATCCTTCTGTGTCCAATTCCACACTTTTGTCCAAAGAGACAGAATAACGGATGGCTGGATTTCCAAGGCTCGGCCTGCAGGTGAGGGGTGATCTCTGCTCAATGGGGGCTTTGAAAACCCCCTCCCGTGACCCCATAAATAACCCTTCCCTTGGCACCTTTCTTTTGCTTTCGCATTTGGTGAGGGCGAGGGAGGACTGGGAAGAGGCAAAAATAAACAAGTGGCCTAGGGACCATTTTGAAAGGCAATTGAGGGATGTGGCTCTTCTAGTGGGCAGGACAGGAAGACTAATGCCTGGTTCCTGGGCAGTGTTTGCTCTCTGCCCACGGGTGGAGATAGCATGAAATGAAGGAAGGGAACGAAGGGGATGAGATAAAAGAAGGAAGAATAGCTAGGATTGCCTTGGATTATAATTCATTCATTCAATTTTCTTCTTTTCCTTTGGTTCAGGAAGGCTTATGTGGTGGTTAGTCTCCAAATTTTCCCCACATTTCTTCTGTGAAGTACATTGGGCTGGTGGCTTTGGCCCCAAGTCACCAGGATTGCTTCTATGATGGAAACTGGTCTTGAACTTGGGTCTCCAACATCACAATCTGTAGATGATTGTGGCGCTAGAGCAGTGTTTCTCAAACATGGCCACTTGATGATGTGTGGACTTCAGCTCTAGAAATCCAGCGCTGGCTGGGGAATTCTGGGAGTTGATGTTCACACTTTATCAAATGGCCAAGGCTGAAAAAACTTTCCTCGAGATAATTGCAGTTACGCTGAAAGCAGACAAGTGGTACTAGATAGGCAGTGAACAATCTATGCCCACCCTGAAAGTTGACCCAAGATTCTTCTAAACATACTGTGACAGATAGACAGTAGGAAAAATCAAAGCCTACCATGTGATAGCATCTCTGTTTTCTCTGCAGAAGATCTAAAATCCTCCAGAAAAGCTAAGCAGTTGCTGTCTAATAGGAAATTAAACCTAGCTGCAAACCAGTTTGGATAATACAAACTTAGGTAGACAATTGGGTTAATATTTAAAAATAGAGAAGAATAATACAGAAGATAGATACAGTCCGGAGCTGGTATCTTCAAGTTGGGCCAGGAAGAACACCTGACTTCAGGGACATCTCTCTCTCTCTCTCTCTCTCTCTCTCTGTCTCTCTCTCTCTCTCTCTCTCTCTCTCTCTCTCTGTCTCTCTCTCTCTCTGTCTCTCTCTCTGTCTCTGTCTCTGTCTCTCTCTCTCTCTCTCTCTCTCTCTCTCTCTGTCTCTCTCTCTCTCTCTCTCTCTCTCTCTCTGTCTCTCTCTCTCTCTGTCTCTGTCTCTCTCTCTCTTTTGGGGATTTGGGCATCTCGTGATTGCCATCTAGTCCTGGTTTTGGATTTCTGAAATTCAAAGATTTCCACCAAGCTCACCTGTTCAGGTGAAGGACATCAAGGAGAGCTGAGGGGGAGGGAAGGATCTAGCATAAAGAAATATGGCCAGTTTGCTGTCTTGATAAGGACAAGTTTAATGGGTAGCTATAAATATGGATGGAATGTCCTGCTCAGTGAACAGGGCAGAGAATTATTTATTTATTCTGAGAAGTGGCCCAGAAATACATCTTTAAGACAATAAATTGGGGAAGTTACTAGTTGAACATAAGTTCCCTGGATTTCACTCCAGAACTTATAAAAAAAAGATGTCACCAGCTTTATTTCCCATTTTCAAACCCTTCTCAACAATATTTCCTGGGAAAAAGAAAAGATCTCTTCTCTTCTCTTCTCTTCTCTTCTCTTCTCTTCTCTTCTCTTCTCTTCTCTTCTCTTCTCTTCCCTTCTTCCTTCTCCTTTCCCCTTTCTCCTTCCTCTCCTCTCCTCTCCTCTCCTCTTTTCCCAGACAGGTTATGAGACTGGATGTGGAGACATCTAACCAGGCTATAAAACTGAATTTTGAAGAAATTAATAAAGAGTTGGCTGATGATAACCACACAACTGTGCTGCCCATATGATTTTTCTTCTCCACGTTGCTTGGGAATTGGCTGTAAAATGTTCCAGGAAAGAAAACAAAACTCAGCAAAATGTGTATGTTGTTGGGCTTGGCTGATCCATGTGTAGTTCAGAATTTAGACACGGTCCCTAAGAACACATTTGGTTCTCATCAGGGTTACTGCACTGGAGAACATCCTGTTTGTCTACACTTATTATTACTGACAAATTATCCTCCTCTCGAATCTCAGGGAGCGTTCACTTTATCCTCACATTAAACCTGATTGGAAACAGTAGGGTTTAATTGCGCTCAGCGTGAGGCCTCATTATAAACAGCGCTGGTACCTTTTCTGAAAAATATGGGATGCAAGAAAACAAGGATTTGAGTATCTTAATGCCAAAATAGGCAGAAGCGATGGCACTATTTTTTTAAAAAAAATGACTTTAGGGGATGGATGAATTTACGATGCCAACGGCATGGTCTAAGTCTTGGATATTTAAGATTTTATTTAAAAATAATAATATTAAAATCTGGCTATCTGTATGACCAGCCAATTTACTACTACTATAACAAAAACAGGATTAACGGACTTGGAAGGGGCTTTGTAGGAAACCCCATACCATTCCAGACAAATGTTTGTCCAGTTTCTTCTTAAAAACCTGCAGAGTTGGAGCACCCATAACTTCTGGAGGCAACTCTTTCTACTGATTAATTGTTCTAACTGTTAGGAAATTTCTCCTTAGGTCTAGGTTGGTTGTCTCCTTGATTAGTTTCCATCCATTACTTCTTGTCCTGCCTTCAGGTCTTTGGAGAAGAGGTTGAGCCCCTCCTCTCTGTGATAGCCCCTCAGATATTGGAACGCTGCTATCATGTCACCTTAGTCCTTTTTTTCATTAAGCTAAACATACCCAATTCCTGCAAGTGTTCTTCTTATGTTTTAGCCTCCGGTCCCCTAATCATCTCTGTTGCTCTTCTCTGCACTCTTTCTAGGGACTCAACATCTTTTTTTTTAATATTGTGGTGACCAAAACTGGATGCAGGGTTACAAGTGTGGATTATTATAGTGGAATATAGTGGAATAATGATGACTGCGTCACAGACCACAATAAGATAGACTCTGCACAGTTTTTTGTATGCCCTCATATCACTGTGTGGTCTGAACCAATGCTAGGAAATTTTACGAGACTCAGCGTAGCTTCCATTGGCATTTGGAATGACTCAGTGTGAACCTTAAGGGGGTTTCTCAAGGAACACATCTTTCTGGTTCATAAGCTGGGCTTCCAAGCTGCTGCCAAGACTACCCAATATATATATATATATATCCAGACATTTTTATATAAACTTTGCTAGGATAATCATTAATATGACCACGTTGGGAGAAAATTGGGGAAAAATGTAGTAAAAACAATGAGTTAGAGAGTGAATGAAATGTGGGGCAATACTCTAGGTTGAAGGATATCACATTTGTTAAACTTTCATCCGTTTCTTTGGGATGGTTGGAATAGTTTCACCAGGGACGTGGAAAGCTGTTGAAAAGGAACAAGCAGAGAAACTGGCTAAAAAAAGGTAGAAGCTGACATTCAGACTGGAACTCAGTGGCCAAATGCCTTAGATATTTTGCATTTTATGACCCTTAACTGGCAACATTTGGAATAATGTTTCTGCTCTTGGAAGGGCAATCAATATTCAGGTTGATAGTTGGAGCAACCATCTAAATCTAGATGGTCCAGACAGATTAACCTTCTATTGCTGGATATATATCATAGGAATCCATTTAGGAACAAGACAAATTCTATATCTAGGATTATTATTATTTTTTTTAAAAATGCATTTTTGCACTCTCTTAGTTCAACTTGGGAAAGGACATCGTTCATGGCTTCTTCTGAGTCAGTTCTTTAATTCATCAAATTCATGGTAGATCATTGTAAGCCAACATGCACCTTCCAGATATTTGTGGTTACCAGTCCGATTTTTATTAGTTACTATATCTGTATGCATAATTAGACACACCCTTGAATTATTATAATTGGGGAAGACGGATTTGTTCTGGCTTCTCTTTGCGACTTGAGTTCCTGGCAACTTGTTGGAAATTGGATCTTGGAATCTTGGTTCCAGTGATCCATCAGGCAAAAATAATAAATGATAAATGGGAATGATGAAGATGACGGTAATAGCAAGGAAGAGTTAAGCCATGAAAGGATGCACACCTTTCTCTAAAGGCTATCAAAGCTTGGCTGATTCTTTTTTTAAAAGAGAATATTTGTAGCTCAGGGTTGAACTGTGGGGTTCTTGGTGCTCTCTGAACTTAGTTATTTTCTTGCAAACATTTCATTACCCAAACTATGTAGCATCATCCATGCTTGCAAGAAAACAACCAAGCTCAGAGAGCACCAAGGACCCCATGATACTTTTTTGCTCATAGTCCATTCATTGGAGGCTGTTCTTTGTTCTACATTTCTGGTTCTGGCATGGATGTGGCAATTCTACTTTTCCAGGCAGTCAGAGCCAATGGGACCCATAGACCAATAATTCAAATGAATCAAGTTGACCACTTCCCTTTTGTGGTCAACCACAGACTCCTAATGTCGCCATGATGTGAAACAGAGAGAGCATTTTTTTTGGGGGGGAAAGACCCCTAGAGTGACATCTGGCATGACAGAGGACGCTTTCAGGCAAAGCCTGAAATAGGGGTTATAATTAACATTTGGCCACCTTTCTTTTAATTATAGGCGTTGACATAAAAAGCCATTTGTGCGCCAGCGAGACAGTATGGCAAGAAAATGTTCCGAGTTACATCATTCCACAGTAAACACATTTGACCTCAGCGAAACAAAACACAAATAGAAGACCCATCAATCAGAGGACAATTCAAAGAATAAATCTGACACCTTCTCAAAATATCTGTGAGTGACAGCAAAGGTCTTCACTGCATCACTCAATAGAGGTCCAACCTATGGTACCAAAATTGTCCTATCCTCCAGAAGGATCATCCACCATAAAGAATCCTAAGAAGAAGGGAAACACTTCAAAGCATCTAAAGATGCTGACAAAGATTATATAATGAGGAACATGACAAGATGCTGAGAAGCAAAGATGCCTGTTACTCACGAGCAGGATTTCTTAGAAACCACCTAAAGGACACCAGACACCCACAATTACAAAACTGTAGCTTTTTCTTTTTAAAGGCTGACCGCTTCATCTGGACTTTCCTTGAATGGTTTGGCTTGAGAATCCTTTTTCTCACTTGTGAAAAATGGGAAACTGTACTATGTTTTAATTTGCTGCTTGTATTTTGTACCCAAATTGTAGATTATTGATTGCCTCGAGATAGAGGAAGATGGGAAGTGATCTACAAGTAACTAACTTTCTAAATAAATAAATGTAAGGATTCCCTTGAGTCAGACTTAGTGACCCTGGTCCAGACAACGGTTCATAAGTCAGAAGATTAACTTCTGAATTGCCCTGTGAGGCAAAAGGTTTCTCAAAGAGCATGAGAGACTTTTAGTTCTTCTGATGTTGACGAGTTTCAGCTTCTACCACCTAAAACTGCCTGCAAAAACTCTAATTTGGCGGTATCAAGATCAGCAATTCCCAACCTTAGGAAACTTCCAAGCAGACGGTCTTCTCCTAGGATTAGTACAAACTGTCTTGCTGCCAGCAGAATTCTGAGAGTTGGTCCACACACATGGAAACTGAGATGGTTGGAATCACTGGCTTGATCTAAAATCACCCTTTTAGGACATCCCTTCAGAGATGAAACTGCTGACAATTGGGGTGATGAGGAGGAGGATCAGCTTTGGCTTACCAGGCCAAGGATTTTAATATGTTACAAGATTCCTCTAAACATTGACCTTTCCAAAAATGGAACTAATGAACAACCTTCCTTCCTTCCTTCCTTCCTCCCTCCCTCCCTCCCTCCCTCCCTCCCTTCCTTCCTTCCTTCTTCCCTCCTTCCCATTTCCAACCTATCTCTCCTCCCTCCCTCCCTCCCTCCCTCCCTCCCTCCAAACACCATTCCAAGACATACTCTTTCTTTGTGTCTTGGGATTCCCTCCATGTCAAGTAGTCCTTAATAGCAAGATTTTAGGGGGGAAATGGTAGCATTTGCAAGAAGAGACACCGCAAAAGATGGAAACTTATGACATGGTTGATGGAAGAGAAATGTTCAGGATAGAAACACTGCACATCAATCTTCCAAAAGGAGAAGAATTATCTCCTTGAGGGTTGCCCACATCTAAATGCTGGCACCCTACTAATAAGTATATTTATCTCCATTGGTACCACAGTCTGACAAGTTCTCTGGAAGGAATGGCATCTGGATGGCCAGCTAGCAGCAGGGTGGCATTTAATTGGCAGGGATCAACAGCCATTTATAGTTAGTTTCCAAGGCTGCAACCACAGTGAGAATGTACATTTTCCTGATGACATTGAATCTGATCATTAATCCACAAGTTCACTGTTGGCCATGCAAAGTAGGGAATATGGGAGTTGTAGTTTACTTAGCTAGGTACCGCTGGAGATGGATCCTCATTTTCTGAATGCATATTTCTAAAAATTGTCTTACTGCAGCATGCCCACTCAGCAGTTTGAGAGTAAAATACAACCTATTACATAATGAAGGGAAAGAAAGAGGAGGGGAGGGAAAGGACAGGAGAGGGAAAGGAAGAGGGAAAAGGGAAGGGAAGGGAAAAAAGGGGCAAGGGAGGGGAAAAGAAGCCAGGCCAGGCCCCCAGATTGTTGGGGGCAATAAGCTGACTTTGTAATAATGCCGCTTGGGGTGTGTGTGAAAGCCCTAATAAAGCAGGCATATACATAGAATGAAGGCTACTGATAAGCTTGTCAGCCGCCCTGAGTCTTCGGAGAAGGGCGGGATATAAATGGAATTAAAATAAATAAATAAATATTTTGGGGATCAAAGTAAACCAGTAAGCCTAATGTTTGAAACAAAAATATGAACGACATGCCCTAGAAAATTATCTTCTCTGTTTTAATGATGGATCTAAAGAGTTTCAATGTTCTTTTGTGAAGTTTCTCTTTCCGTACGCCCTTGGACAAAGCTTTGCTCTGCCTAAACACACATGCACACCCTTCAGTCTTTGACTCAGCTGGTAAGCCCCAGTCTATCCACACAATGACAGTTCATTGTGTGTGAGCTTAGTGAAGAACTGGACAAGGCTCCAGCTGAAATCCATAAATCTCCTCTTGAAATCAGTGGGAGCTGGGACATAACCCATCTCGGCATGTTACATGAGCTTCACCTCCTCCCGGAGTGAAAGCTGTTAGGATAGAATTTCTTCTCATTCTTGACATTTTCAACATCTCCTTGTCTTGTTCCTTGGATGGCCTGTGGCGGGTCATTTCTCCTGCTTCAAGGCCTGAATTCAGAACTGCATACCAAAAGCATGACTCAAGGCCATCTCCATTTAAATTTTAGCAAATTGGAGAAGCTTGATATATTCCCTCTCTCTCTCTCTCCCTCTTTTTTTCTCTCCTTCTGAACTTTTACCTTTTGGCCAGCTGTAACATTACACAGTTCTTTCTTTTCTTCTTCGGGCTGGTGGTCAGATGTAAGACACCACAAAGGGTAAGGAGAGGCAATTAAAATCGGTTTCCTAACAGCCATGCTACTGTAGTTGGAAAGAGATTCTGTCTCCTGTTGGAGAATATCTTTATTTCTTGGTAAACAGAAAACATCAGAGGGGTCAACCTGTTCTCTGCACCTGACGGGAGGTCAAGAAGTTATGGATGGAAGCTTATCAAGGAGAGATCCAGCCTAGAACTAAGAAGAAATGTCCTGACAGTTAGAATAATTAATCAGTGGAACGGGTTGCCTCCAGAAATTGTGGATGCTCCAGGTTTTTAAGATGAGACTAGACAACCATTTGTCTGAAATAGTATAGACTCTCCTGCTTGAGCAGGGGGTTGGACTAGAAGACCTCCAAGGACCTTTTCAGCTCTATTCTGATTGATTGATCAATGGAGGTTTTTAAGAAGATATTGGACAACCATTTGTCTGGAATAGGGTTTCCTACTTGACCAAGAGTTTGAACTAGAAGACCTTCAAGGTCCTTCCAACTCTGTTATTCTGTTATTATTGTGGTAGTAGTAGTAGTACGTTGGTTGGCCATATGGATAGTCAGATTATTAGTATTATTTTTTAAAATAAAACCTTAAATATCCAAGACTTAGATGATGGCATTGGTATCATAACTGCAAAAGAAATAAAGCTTGGATTTTAGGAATGAAATGGCACAATGTACCAATGGAGATGAAAAAACAGCAGTGAAATTGTCAGTTGAAAACAAAATAACTGAGAAGCATCTATTTCGAGAAAGTTTCCTGCAAAACGAGAATGTAGAAGTGTCCCTCCCAGGGGTGAAGTTGAGTTTGTTTTTCCAGCCAGGTTCTCTGTGTCTGTGTGAAAACTTCTCATCTCTTGCAACCTTAGATATTTCTGCAGCTTGACCAGTCAACGGACCTCAGTTCTTTATTTCAGAAGCAGGAGTGTGCAAGTCTAGCACACTTGGGCACTTAGAAAGCTCATTTTGTATCACCTCCCCTACAGGGTGTAATGAACATGATCTTCAAGCCAGCCTCTGACAATATTAAAAGCAAAAAAAAAGGAAGTTAGGAAAGTCCAAGCTGAAATGCTGGTCAACATCTTTTACTTAATAATGTGATTCTCAGTCTAGGAGAATACTAGGGTTTGTGGAAAAATTAAATCCTACAGTACAGGCAGAGGAAATTACAGAATAAATGCATTGACAGATTGCCTTGGAAGTCTGCTGGTTACTTTGGCAAAAATCTCAGGATTTTTTCCCACTTTCATTTTCTTTGTGGTCCTCATTTATTCTCGTTGGAAAATGTCCTCTGACTTTCATAGTGAAATTGTCCAGTCCCAGGACTTTTCCTTTGTCACAATCTTAAGAAAGGAACAACTCTCGAATTCAGGGCAGACTACAAGATAATAAGCAGGGTGCTATTGAAAATGTTTACTAGATGTTCCTCCGATCCATCATAATTTGGATATTTTGCATGGTGCATAATTTTTCCATGTCACTGAAACTTAAAAGAGAGTGGCTCCCTTCATTACATGTGAAGGATTTCATACTATAGTTGTGTGAAGCACACACACGCAAAGACACTAATATACAAGAAGTCAAGTATTATTCATTTTGGTGCTCTTCTAAACAATTTTGGTGTTTATTTTGTGTTGACTTGGTTTTGATGAACCATGACATTTGATGCATCAGAATCTTCGTCTTTGCTTTATTTTTCATGCTGGGCTGAATTATTTGTGATGGGTTTGCTTTAAATTGGGAAATATTTGTGGAATCTCCAAACTGAAGACCAGTTTGTAAGCTAAACTAGAGCAAGTTGGAGAAGCTATGGTCCCACCTATTCCAAAGCTGCATTTTCCAAAAGGCAAGTGGGGGTTTTGCTTTGAAAACATTTCGCTTCTCATTCAAGAAGCTTCTTCACTTCTTTCGAACTGAAGAAGCTTCTCGGATAAGAAGCGAAAGATTTTCAAAGAGTAATCAAACCAAGGAAGTCCAGTTGCCTTTTGGAAAAAGCACCTTCGGGACAACCGTGGCCAGGATGATTGCGAATCTCCATAGACATATCGCCTTCATAAGGACACCTATGTTGCTTCTTTTATACTTTTTATACCTTTATTCTTTTATACTTAAAAGCATAAAATATCTCAAAACGTAGAGTGGGTGAACAAATGCTGGATTCTGTCCTGTCCAGTTTTCAACTTGGCCAAAGTTGACGAACCATAGAAAAGGACCCAGAAGATTTTTCTTGAGCTCTTTTTATCCCTGTTCTCTAATTTGTACCCTTGACTGTGATTTTTCTGAGTCCTGTTATTAAACTTGGTCTTGCTAGCCCAAGGAGACAACCTCTAGCCAACCCTCCGCAAAAAGGGGATTTGTTTTACAGAGTCACTTCGTAGCTAGAAGCGATCTGAGAAAAAGTGGCCAAATCTTGAACCATCAAAGACTCCAGCAGCTGCACAGGGAAGGGCTGAAAATGAATTTCTATCGCTATGACACCTCAACTTCGGACAAAGCCAATTGTGTGTGCTCGGCCCAGTTGCTGATGAAGGACCACCTTCAATGATTTGACCACGATGTGAGGCCTTCCTTCCCCCCCCCCAGCTCATTGACACCAGGGGATACATATCTCAAAACTTGGCTAAGCCAACCCACACATGCTTTGAGGATTACATAAAGGCCGAACTTTGTCAGCGTACGCCCGAGTCAATGGGGGGAATTAAACAGAAAGACCCCCATTGTTCTAACTAGCCTTCTTAAGGGAGCTGATTGGCAGTAAAATGTCTTAAGTGACAGATGTAAGGTAAATATTGCTTGCGCCAAAGCCTGGCTGTCACTCTGATTATCTGCCATCCATCAATTTGTTCTTTGCCTCCAAACAATGGCAACCTCTGTTATGTAGAACCATCCAAATGGTTGCCTCCCCAAATTGGAACGGGCTTAAAAAATATCAGGGAGAAACGGTTATGATTGTGATATGGAAATGTGCTTGAGGGTTTAAAAAGAGAGGAACGGGTTGAAACAGCCAGAGAAGTAGGCACACAAGAGGATATTGCAGCCGCCTGTATAACGAAAGAGGCATCCCTAACCTCTGGTTTAGATATACGAGCTTCTAAAGCTCATTCTAAAATCAAATAAAATTTTTAAAAATCCACACAAATTTCTAGGATTGTGCATTGAGTAATGAAAAGGGGAGGGGAAAAAGGAACAATCCTTTAGTGAATTGATAGAAAAGGTACAAATGTTAACATTAGGAGGGGTTTTTTTTAGGAGGAAGACTGTCTTATTCAATGAGAAAAATAGGTTTTAGGTAATGACATACAGGAAGTCCTCAACTTACAACACTCCATTTAGTGACCATTTGAAGTTACAACAGGGTTGGAAAAAGTGGCTTAGGACCATTTTTCACACTTAAACGGTCACAGCATTCCCACGGTCATAATAATCAAAATTCGGACACTTAGCAACCAACATATTTCTGCGGGGATCCCCTTTTGTGACCTTTTGACAAGCAAAGTCAGTGGGGAAGCCAAATTCACTTAACGACCATATTCCTGCAGAGATTTGCTTAACAACAGTGGCAAAAAAGCTTGTAAATTGGGGCAAAACTCGCTTAAGAACAGTCTCGCTTACAGTTTGAGGCTCCGTTGTGGATTACCTGTATAGAAACCAGTTAAGCTCAGTTGTGTAAAGCCTTAAACCAACCACTGTTCCTTAAACCCACTTTCTTAAAATATGTAATGTGGACAGAGATTCTCACCGCTGATTCCAATTCCAATTCCATGTTGAAGGAGAATTTTGGAATTTGAGGCCTCCAGGTGTTTAGAAAGCAATGGATGATTGGTTGAGATAAATCCCATTCTCCCACCTGCGAAAGAGTAGGAACTCACACAAAAAAAAGGAGAACAAGGCTGCAACCTAACACCAGTTCCTCTGTTTACTCAATGCGGGCATACAAAGAAGAATCCAAAGATTACAAAGATTACCCCTGACGTAGGCCAATGTCTGCAGCTTTCTTGGCCTCCTTTGTTTGGGAAGGAAAATGGTTTGGAAAAAAGTAATCATCAGATTTACATTTTTGGTCTCCCAAGACGTTTGGCATTGCCGCAATCAGTGGCACAAAGTTACCTTCCCGACATTGTTCCCAAAGCTGCGAACAGCTCCGTGGTTTGGTCTGTTATTTCATGTGTAACAAATTTCACTCTTCCCAAATTAATGAGAGCCAATCCGCGGGGGCTTTGGGGTTATTACAGAGAGAATGGTAAAATCGTTAAGACCACCCACCCGAGCAACATTTGATATTCTTATTGGTTTGGATTGGTTGGAACAAAGAGCAGCCAATGAGGGCCAGGAAAGATTCAGAGATTCCTAAAATTATATGTTGCTCAGTGGTCTTGAAAGAATAGCAAGATTGGGACTTGGGAAGAAACTAGGCATTGGAAGGGGTGGGAGAGGGGGCAACTGCAAAGGTGCCACAAGATGGGTGGACTCTTTGCCCAGAATATTGATTTTGAAAGACTTAAAAGAATAAGAAAGTTGGAAGGATCCTTGGAGGTCTTCTAGTCCAACCTCCTGCTCAAGCAGGAGACCCTATACCATTTCAGTCTCTTCTTGAAAGCCTCCAGTGATGGAGCACCCACAACTTCTGAAGGCAAGCCGTTCCACTGGTTGATTGTTCTCACTGTTAGGAAGTTTCTCTATTTCTAGGTTGGTTCTCTCCTTGATTAGTCTGGGAATTGGTACAAGATAGGCACTGTTCTTTAGTCCTGTCATAATTTGCATCATGTTCACAATGACATCAACCTCATGACCTTCACGATGTCTTCATGACTTTTGTTGAGCACCTAGAAACCAAGTTGGGTCATGAAATGTCTGCGAGTGCACTACCAAGCCCAGAGACCCCACAGTCTTCCTCCTCCTCCTCCTCCTCCTCCACCACCACCACCACCACTTCCTCCTCTCCACAGACCCCACTGCCTTCTAGCCCTGATGATGTTGCCTACTTTAGCTGTTTAATGAGTCATCTGCAAGAAAGCCTCCAAACTCAGGAGACGACACCAAGGAGCCCATAATTTAAACGTCACTTAGGAAGCAACCTGGGTACATTTGCATCCAATTTTTGCTGCCCTTTTTTTCCCCCTTGTGGAGCAAGTTAATTTTTTAAATGTCAGGGGGTCTTCTCCAATCGATCTGGAGTGACCTTTAGCTGCAGCCCGGCTGGGGGGCTTCACAGTCTGGGTGGCTCCATTCTTTTGGCAGAGAGCTGGCAGCTCTAGGTAAATTACGACAAAAGAGGAGGAGGAGGAGGAGGAAGAAGAGGAGGAGGTGAAATGTGACAGTTTCCATTGAAGTCAAGACAGATATTCTTCTGAAATGCACTCTCACAATGCAACCAAAAAAAAGTGGTTCGGAGTTCATCTAAGTGAGAAGGCACTCAGCCAAAAACAATAAGATTGCCCCATTCTTTCTCTGACGTGGAATTTGCAATCCTTTAGAGTCCTGTAGTCGATAAGACTTTTTTTTAATTCTTTTTTACACAAGCTAGATCTGAAGCTTGTGTGTGTCAGTGTAAGCGTGTAAATAGTGAGCACTGTTCCTTTCCTGCAGTCTTTAGCCCTCAAAGACTGTTTGTAGACCTTAAAAGGAAAAATGACCTGAGCTGTGGTTTTCTTTACTTCTCCCTTGCCTAAAACACAGATCTGGAGGTGTTTTTTTTAAAATGCTATATAGAAGCTGTGGTATTTTGTTTTAAAGGATTTAAATATACAACATGAAAGGATCTGTCAGAGGTTTCTAGCAATAATTTTAATTTGTGCTTTCTTGCTTTCCTTCCCTCTCTCCCTCCCCTCCCTCCCTGTTTTCCTTCCTTCCCTCCCTCCTTCCTCTCTTCCTTCCTTCCCTCCCTCCCTCTTCCTTCTTTCCTTCCTTCCTTCTTTCTTTCCTTCTTTCTTTCCTTTTCCAGGCCAACATGACATCTTTTCCATCACAACATATGATGGTCGCAAAAGGGGACCAAGTGACCCCGGGACACGGCATCTCTCATAAATATGATGAATTTTGATCATGTGACCATGGAGGTTGCTGCAACGGTCATAAGTGTGAAGAACAGTCATAAGTCACTTTTCCCAGTGCTGTTGTAACTTTGAACAGTCACTAAATGAGTGGTTGTAAGTTGAGGATTACCTGCATCCAGTTTGTAATTGGCACACTCAGGAGAAATTCTAAAAGCTTACGGGTTTTAGAGTGTTGCCATTCCATTTGGGAAAACAGCAAAACACACTTGGTAGAACAAGCAATGTATATATAAAAAGGCATCTGAACCATCCCTGGTCCTGAAGTTTCATTTCACCTAAGCTCCCCAGATTTATTTAAAAGAGGAGGAGGAGGAGGAGGAGGAGGAGGAGGAGGAGGAGGAGGAGGAGGAAGGAAGGGGGAGATCCTCCAAGCCCCTCCAGATGGCTGCTACTTACTTTGAACTTGAGGAGTTCATTTTTTATAAGCATTGTTAAAAAAAATAAATCCATCAATAATTCCTTGACAGATGCAGTCAGCAGTGGATCCTCTGGCAGAGCTTTAAAGGCTCAGCTTTGTTATTTGGATGATGACAACAGAGACAATTAGATCACAGCCAATAGGACCGGCTGACTTCCACCCCCAAAAGTAACTTGACACCCAAGCTATCTCCACAGGGTAGCCTCTTTTCATATATTTGGCTACGCTGGGAAAGCTGAATTATAAACAAATCTTCCTGAGGAGCCCTTTCTCACGTCTTGGATCAGACAGATGCTCAACTTGATGGATGGCCCAATTAAGATATTAAAATGCTGCCTTCCATTAGTTTTGCCTCAAACACCCTTCTCTAGGCTGATTTCTCTCCCCCCCCTTGTCCTCTCATCCTTAACCTCTGTAGTGCTTGAAGACTCTGTTGTCCATAATATCTCTGGCCATATTGCCATGTGGTCCTAGCTTTTCCTCCTGGTGAGAAATCCCAAGGAAAAATCACATGGAAGCTCCATTTTCCATCAGACAAGAGACCCCTGGAGATTCATTGTGTTTTGCATGCTTGTTTATTTATGTGAAATCATGGGCAGGGTGAGTAGGCACCCCAACCGCTGGTGCTGATGCATCCAGCAAGTCAGTTTCCCCACAAGCCTGGGCATATCAAGACTGAAACTGCGTCAAGCATCAGCCCACATGGGGTGCCTTTAATGAGAGCTTTGAAGTCTGCGACTGGTCCCAGGGATAAGGCTGCCAAGATCTGGTAGGAGAACGTCCACCAGGACATGGTTCCAGCAGGAGGAGGGTTGCAGAATTCGTCTGCTCACTTCCAAGTTCAACACTGAAAGAACTCTGTGGTGATCTTTGGGTGAAGATGGGGTCGAATGTCTTTTCGTGATTCCCATTCCCAGATGAAGTAGAACAGAAACAACCTTCCGAGAGGAAAACCTCAGGGACACGTTCACAGGTTCAGGGCAGGACTTTGCCTTGTCTTAGTCCCAGGGGTAGGCAACCTTGGCTCTTTTATGACTTGTGGACTTCAACTCCCAGAATTCCTGAGCCAGCCCCGAGAGGTTTCCAAGCTGAGCCATGATGGCTCAGGAATTCTGGGAGTTGAAGTCCACGAGTCATGAAGGGCCCAAAATTTCCCCCATGCTGGCTCAGGAATTCTGGGAGTTGAAGTCCATGAGTCATGAAGGGGCCAAAGTTTCCCCCATGCTGGCTCAGGAATTCTGGGAGTTGAAGTCCACGAGTCATAAAAGAGCCAAGGTTGCCTACCCTGTCTTAGGGGGACCTGTAGGCCCTGTCTTTCTCTCCAACTGTGTCAGCCTTTAAAGTAGACACCAAAGTCATTCACTTTACTTTTGCTTCACTATTACTTTTATTATACTGTAAGAATCTTCCATGTCTGGACGAGCTTCCCCCATCTTTTATCAGAACTAGGGAAGGCCTTCTCTGAGAGGTTCACTCGGGTTGCAGTTCTGGTTCAGACCCAAATGTCTTTTATCAGAACATTTTGTGGGTCTGTGAATTGACTCCTTGGACTTCCGTACTTCAGATACAGCTTAGAAAATCCTGCCGGGCACCTTTTTTCCAGCTCAGAAAACAGGAGAAATCTATAGACAGATACTTTTATCTTGGACCAAGATCAAGCATGAAAAAGATGCAATGGAAAGGTGGAAGCGAGTTTCATCACAGCACCCTCAAGACGTACCAGAAGGCAGAGAAGCTGAATTTTCTTCCACGTGTCCTAACGCATATAATTGTATGGGGGGGGGATTGCAGTTAGCTTCACAGATTTGGGCGAAAGACCTCAAGGTTGCTGTCATTCTATTCTTTTCCTTCTCTGAGACATTGCATCGAGTGCTGGGCTAGGAAAGCAGCTCAGGTCCAATCCAGAAATGCCAAAAGTTTATGGGATGGGTGTTTTTCTCTTCTCTACGTGCATCTTACAGATACCGTATTGCTTTTTCTTGTTACTTTCTAGAAAGGTTGGCCTCATTTTATATACACAGAGGTTGATTTAGGGGGCTGCCACAAAGAAGAGGGGTTTACCTATTCCCAGAGTACCAGAAGGCAGGACAAGAAGCAACGGATGGAAACTAACCAAGGAGAGAAGCAACCTAGAACTAAGGAGAAATTTTCTGAAAGTGAGAACAATCAACCAGTGGAACAACCTGCCTCCAGAAGCTGTGAATGCTCCAACACTGGAAGTTTTTAAGAAGAGACTGGACAACCATTTGTCTGAAATGGTATAGGGTTTCCGGCCTCAGCAGGGGGGTGGACTAGAAGACCTCCAAGGATCCTTTCAAATGTTATTCTGTTAAATATCCACACATCTATGACAGGCTTGGACATGGAAAAAGAAAATAAAGCAAATTGGAGAAATGCAAATCAAGCACAGCATTCCTTCTCCTCTTTTCTGTCCTAACTTCCAGAAACTGTAAGGGTGGCTAATTTCCAAAAGAGATATGAAGAATACAGTACACATCAATTTGGTTGACTCAGAGGAAATGGCTCTGGTTTGAATTATTGGACCAATAATGCAGAGGCTGTAAATAGGGATTTATTGCTTTTTATGGGAATGGCATCTGATGCTTTTACAGCATTCACAAGTCATAAAAGTCTACATCGATTAAAATGTTTTCTGAGGAGCAAATGCTCCCCCTCCTTTCCCTCTCTCTCCTTGCACTCAGCAACTTTTCCAAATCAGCTTTTCAGATTGTACGATCAGCCACGCCTGAGCTTGTTGTCTGCATCTTGGTATTCTTTCAGCTTTGGTCTGAGGATCGTGGAGGGATTTTTCATTCTTTTGGAGCTTCACCTCTCCCCTCTCTTTGCCAGACCTCTTACTGGCTTGGTCTTCTACTCCTTCTCTAGGGGAGACATGATAGCAGCATTCCAATATTAGAAGGGGGGGTGTCAACCTGTTCTCCAAGCCAGCTGAAGAAGCAACAGACGGAAACTAATCAAGGAGAGAAGCAACCTAGAACTGAAGAGAAATTTCCTAAGGGTGAGAACAATAAACCAGTGGAATGGCTTGCTTCCAGAGGTTGTGGGTGCTTCATCACTGGGGTTTTTTGAAGAAGAGACTGGGTAACCATTTGTCTGAAAGGGTATAGGCTTTCCTGCCTGAGCTTGGATTAGAAGACCTCCAAGGTCCCTTCCAACTTTGCCATTCTGTTATTCTCCAGACCCCAAGGTGTTCTATTCAACCTACTCAAACTTCGGAGGTGGAAAGCAATGGAGCAAAGGGGAGGATGATCCCCCCTCCCGTTGACCGAATTAGAAACTGGAACTTGGTGAGGTGTCAAGAAGGCAAGGGAGCAGACTTGGCGCTGAGCCTAAGCAATTGTGCTGAACATGCAGATGGCGCTTGCAAGGGATCCAATCAGAAAGAATGGCAGAACCTGAGAATGTGGACTTAGGATGCACCTGGTGGCCAGCCTCTCCTGAGTCTGGCATTAGCGAGAAAGGCCCCTGCGGCTAGACGGCTCTTGCACATCATTAATATCCCTGCACTTAGCAGGGATCCCGATTCCATTCTTACAGGGAACATACCTCCATGGAGAATGAGGAGCACAGCAGCAACTCATCAAGGCTTGGCCGCGTTCCCGGTGGACACAGCTCCTATTTCCTGCGCTCCTTTTGAAGTGCAGAATCTTCACCCCGGGGGGCGAAAGAGTCCCACCCCAGTTTCCCCTGAAATATTTTCTCCTCTGCCCCCTCCCCTGCTCAATAAAACAAGGGGTGATTTTTCCATTGATCAAGATTTGAGGCTGGATGTTAGGGGGTATGTCTGTTATGTTACTGGATGGACAGAGGTGGCCAGATATTTTGGGTTTCTCCCTTGCTTTTGATTTTTTAAAAAGAAAAAAAAAATATAAGAGAAGAGAAGAGAAGAGAAGAGAAGAGAAGAGAAGAGAAGAGAAGAGAAGAGAAGAGAGGAGAGGAGAGGAGAGGAGAGGAGAGGAGAGGAGAGGAGAGGAGAGGAGAGGAGAGGAGAGGAGAGGAGAAGAGAAGAGAAGAGAAGAGAAGAGAAGAGAAGAGAAGAGAAGAGAAGAGAAGAGAAGAGAAGAGAAGAGAAGAGAAGAGAAAGCAGCTGCTACATTTAGAGGCGTCTTGCCCTGTAGCTTCTAGCCTGCTGCACCTGATTGTCACATTTTAGGGAAGTCTTTCCCTGTTTCCATAAATCCCTCTTCCCAGAATGCTGAAGGGGTAAGAAGCTGCAAGGTGCCATAGTATCACCCCCAAGGCAATCCAGGAAGTGCTGCTTGGTGGATGCTCCAGAACAAGTGGGAAGACCTTTAAATTTAGAAGGCAGTGGGGGAAACATGGAAAGATCTCGGCCAGTTTTTGAAGTATAAGAGAACATGATTGGAAATCCTTCTCCCCAACCATTTTTAGAGAAGGTTTTTTTCTGGGCACCATTTAGACTGGGATGTCCAACCTTGGGTTGATGACTCCCCAGATATTTCCCACCCTGTGCTGGCTGGGGAATTCTGGGAATTGAGGTCCACAGATCTTAAAGTTGCCGAGATTGGCATCATCTGATTTACACCATCAATAATTGGTCCAAAGTCCATTTTACAAGTTTTCCGATGAACTTTCCGAACCCCTAGAAATAAGGAGACATTTTCTGACAGTGAGAACAATCGTCCAGGCTTCAGAAGTTGTAGGAGCTTCATCAATGGAGGCTTTCAAGAAGAGACTGGACTACCATCTGTCAGAAATGGTGTAGGGTCTCCTGTTTGGGCGGGAGGTTGGATTAGATGACCTGCAAGGTCCCTTCCAACTCTGCTGTTGTTGTTGTTGTTGTTCTTGTTGTTCCTTCTTATATTTTTCTCAGGTAAATTGGCAGGTAGATGGTCCCCTTCAAGTATGTGAAGGTCAGCATTCCAGTCAAAATCCAGACCTAAGTCAGAAACACAGAATGATGTCCTCGGGCTAAAGAGCTGGAATTCCCTACCTACCGACTTTGATTGCAAAAAAGCATTTTGTGTCCTGTTTTATATTTGAAAGCTGGGAAAGATATCAACTTTAACCTTGGCTGTGTTTCCATTCAGGATATGTTCAGCCCGTGGCTGTCAACTGATAATTTTCATCAACACCACCCTTGATCTTCTCCCAAATTTCCTTTCCAAATTCTCGCTGTCAACAGAAATTACCTTTTAGGAATCGAGTGTAAAGGAGTCGGTGGAGACGGGAGACAGGATAAAATATTCAACATGATTCGGTGCAAGAGAGAAATTTGTATCCTTCAGACCGGTGTAGCTAAGGTGCCTACCGAGACACGAGCAATAAGATGGGAAACTATGGAAAATTATGCCAGCAGGTCAAACAACCTAGAAGGAAAATCACCCCCATTTGAAAATGTTGGGGTTTTTTTACATAGGAAGGCTGAAATCATCTTCACTATCTTCATTTGTCCATTAACAGGTATCCTTACAACAGTGTTTCTCAACCTTAGCAACTTTAAGAGATGTGGGCTTCAACTCTTCACTGAGGTGCATGGATTATGAAAACGGGGGACTGGAGGCTAAAACACATAAAGGACAGTTGCTGGAATTGGGAATGTCTAGTTTAATGAAGAGAAGGACGAGGGGAGTACATGATAGCTGCCTTCCAATATCTCAGGGGCTGCCCCAAAGAAGAGGAAGTCAAGCTATTCTCCAAAGCACCTGAGGGCAGGACAAGAAGCAACAGATGGAAACTGATCAAGGAGAGAAGCAACCTAGAACTAAGGAGAAACTTCCTGACAGTTAGAACAATTAACCAGGGGAACTCCTTGCCTCCAGAACTGGTGAATGCTCCAACACTGGAAGTTTTTAAGAAGAGACTGGACAGCCATTGGTCTGAAATGGTATAGGGGATTGGCTAGAAGACCTCCAAGGTCCCTTCCAACTCTATTGCTATTATATTATTGAAACTGTCAGGGAATAGATCAGATCCTATGTCTATGGATCTTGTCAGATCTTACAAGCTTGTCCCCTTAAAAATCAGCTGATGATGGGTTCCCAAAGGATTAAGCCTTTTTTATTTATCACCTGGGGTCTATAAATATGCCAATAAAGAAGAATATGTATAGCTCAGGGCTGAAACACGGGGTCCTTGGGGCTCCCTAACGTTTCAGACATTTCATCAGCCGAGCTAGATGACATCATCAGGGCTATCCTAGTCCTAGCACTCGTGATGTTACCCTCTCTTTGGGTAATGAAACATCTGCAAGAAAACCCAGCTCAGAGATCACCAAAGACTCCAGTATGTCCCCACAAAGAATCTTTGATTTTTTTTTTAAAGGGAAGAATAATGTATTCTTTGGAACTTTATTCATTCATATAGTGGATGGCCGACACGACACAACGTGACACTTCCAGTTATCAACTAATCGATCAACCAATCAATCTTCATCTCAATTTCTATATCCAACAATAACCAAGAAGCTGTTCCCATCACCTCCACGGTCAGTTTGTCCAGTGGACAACAACCGGGGGAGGAACAGGACCTCAAGCCTCTCTTCCAACCTTCAACAGGAGCTTCTCTGAGATGCTCACAGAGGACCCTCCATCAACTTCAAAGCCAAACAGCCAGTTTTAAAGGTCTGTTTCCATATGGGGTGTATGCATGGCTCTGTGTGTGTCTCTGTGTGTGTGTTTGTGTCTGTGTGTGTGTGTGTGTGTGTGTGTTGTAGTCACATACCACTAGCAAGAGTTTGGGAGGGCAATAGGATGGATGGAGAAAGAGAAGCCAACAATTTTATTGCAGGCCTGTTCCTCATTAAGGCCTTAGCAGTCTCGCACAAAAGCTAATTACTGTTTTTTTTCTGTCATGTTATTTTGATTCATATTTCCTGTCTGGAAAACAGACGAGAGTTTTCGGCACCGTGCCAAGCCTGGGCTACGGTGCAATTCTGGCAGGAACCTGCCACGGCTGTAGAACAAGGCAGACGAAAGGTCTTCTCTCTCTCTCTCTCTCTCTCTCTCTCTCTCTCTCTCTCTCTCTCTCTCTCTCTCTCTCTCTCTCTCTCTCTCTCTCTCTCTCTCTCTCTGTGTGTGTGTGTGTGTATTTGTATTTAGGAGATGAAATGGGAACTTTCCATATAGGCATAGTTCCCTCACTACACACACACACACACACACACACACACACACACAGTATTCCCTGGGATATTGTGAGTGCTGTGTGTGTGTGTGTGTGTGTGTGTGTGTATTGATGCTTTTTGGTTGCAAGACCCTCCAGACAGAATCAATATGGAGCTTTTTCGGTCTGGGTGAAGCCAGACCAAAACTACACTTCCCGAGAAAAGGAGTCCGGCCAGAGTCTGTTCAATTTTAGACAAATATGAAATCTCTGTGGAGCGATAATGCTATTTTGGGGGCCTCTTATTAAAACTCAGACATCACAGGGCTGCCTAACAGCAAATCGCTTTGGGGGTTTGATGGGGCGAAAAACCTCATAATGATGGCTGGAAGGGAATTTGGGACAGGCAGTAGCCCAAACAAGCTTATCTATCTTGCCCCAATGCATCAGCCTAAAATCAGGGAACAAGCTGGGGCTGTTAGACAGAGGAGATAACACATCCAAACCCTGGATCAGCACCGTTGGGGGTTGCCCTAGAGTAGCAAACGCAATTCCTCCAAGTTTGGAATGGCTTTCTCCCCAACTAGCCGATGATTGGGAGCGAAGGCTAGGGCCAGGGGTTGGGGAGAAAATATTTCTTCCAAGAACCGATGCTTGATTTTGATTTTAATAAAGGAGAATGTTTGTAGCTTAGGGTTGACATGATGGGGTCCTTGGTGCTCTCTGAGCTTGCTTGCTTTCTTGCAGACGTTTCATGACCCAAACTATGTAACATCATCAGTGCAAGAAAACAAATCAAGCTCAGATTGATTGTTTTCACCAAGGAACACCCCCCCCCCCGATTTTGATTCTCCCTCCCCCACTCTTTGGTCTCCTTCATTTTTCTTCATTTCCTTGTGTGCCCTGTATTTTAGATTGTAAATTAGAGGGGGGGTTTTTTGGTGCCTTGTTATGACGTAATGCGGTCTCTACTGAGAGACTGGCTGGGAAAGCCTTGGCTACACAGGCGTGGTGATTTTATTTTATTCTTGGCAGAAGATGGGGATAGGCTTCTTCGCTGAAATGTCTCCCAAGGTGTTTCTCTCTTCATTTGCTTCCTTACAGCGATGGGGCCAAACAACCTTCCAATAAAAGAAAAAGAAAAAAAAATGAAATATCAAGAGGAGAACAGGTGAAATGGAAATGTGCTATTTTAGGAAGGACATTATTTTTTCCCCATGCCTTGTGATCCTCTGTACGCCCGTGGGCACGCAGAGAGCGAGGGGGGGGGGAGGGAGAGAAGGAGAGGGAGAGGGGGAGAGGGAGGGAGGGAGAAGGACCTTTTGAATCCTATTCTTCCTGCTTTCTCCATCCAAGATCTTGCCCCTTTGTTGACTAAGCAAGTGCTCTAGAGTCCAAAAGGCTGGTCTAGCAAACAAGAGGAAACTTGGGTTAGCATTAATGAACTTTACATTGCTTTTCCCAGTAGGACCTCAAATTTAACAGCATTATGTTTTAAGGCTGGCTGGCTGGCAGACTGTGGAAAAAACAGTTTAGCCTGCCTTGCTTATCAAAACAAAAGCCAGAAAATAAACCTCTCTCAGCTGAACTGAAAGTAAAAACAGAGACCTTGCAGTGTGTGTGTGTCTGTGTGTGTGTGTGTGTGTGTGTGTGTGTTTGTGTGTATGTGTTTGTTTGAAAAGAAAAACATCCCATCCTGGTTCTTTACTGCCAATGTAAAAGTCCACGTATTCCAGGAAAATTGTGTAGATAAATATTGTAATTCTGGAAAATGAGAAGATGGTCCCACACTTCTCCCCACTCCTCCAAAGAAAAAGATTTGTGAAGATGCTTCCTAAATTTCTAGTGATGGGTAGGTGAAGGAGGGGGAGGAGAAGGAAGGAAGGAAGGAAGGAAGGAAGGAAGGAAGGAAGGAAGGAAGGAAGGAAGAAAGAGAAAGAAAGAAAGAAAGAAAGAAAGAAAGAAAGAAAGAAAGAAAGAAAGAAAGAAAGAAAGAAAGAAAGAAAGAAAGAAAGAAAGAAAGAAAGACATCGTAATAGCCCTTTCAACAGTTACCAATAGGACTCCAATCCTAAACTTTGTTTAGATGCTCTAATTAAATTACACAGCATTTAAAATAAGGTCAGGGATGAACTTAGGATCAAAAGTCTCTCTTTCTCTCTCTCTCCTCCCTTAAATGGACTTCTAAGGCTGATTCATGTTCATTTTTCAAAGCACAGCTGTGCTGGTTCTCATTCCTCTCGCAAACAGCCCTGCAACCACCAGTTTAATATCGGGTTATGATGTGGTTAACAACATTACATGCCAGGCATTTTGCTCTTTTATTTGCTTACAATGTTGTCTTTGCTGGATGCCAGCCCCACCCACCCGGCTCAAATGAGAATGGAGGTGCCAAGATATTAACAATTATTACTTTTTACAGTCATTTTTGGCAGCCCCTCACTTTTTTGGTGGTCTAGTGATTTTAAAGCCTGGGGAACTTTGAAATCTTAAACCCAAAGATGGAGGGAACATCTTCAAACAGACCGATCCCCCTTTTCTGATTTTTCCCAACTGATTTCCAATTACGAAAACTTTTAGGCAAAGATCACGCTTCCAAAGTGAAAGTTGATACCGTGGTAAGCTTTGATTGATTCAATTATCTGCAAAGCCTCCACGTGGGGGCTGCAGATGGCTGCCATCGTGATTTTTTTTTTTTTTTGGACTTTTCCGTGTTGATTGAAATCTAGGATTTGGATGACGGGATCTTACAGCTGTGGATGCAAAGCAAGGGGAAAATGTGAGGAGGACTGTAATCTAAAGTACTCTTCATAGATTCTCTCCCTTTCTTTCATACACCCACTCACAAACACACACACACACACACACACACACACGCCGACGCCGCCACAGACACAGAGACAGGCAGACAGATCCCTACCTGAAGATTATGATTAAACTGAAAACATCTCCTCTAACAGACCAAGTGGGGCACTTCAGCAGATCAGCAGTTAAGCTTCAACACAGGTGTTTAATTGTTGTGTTATCCCACAACAGCTCAACAGGACAATCTCTTTGCTACATTAGAACACACATGCGCACACACACACACACACACACACACACACACACTGGAGGTTTTTAAGAAGAGACTGGACAGCCATTTGCCTGAAATGGTGTAGGGTTTCCTGCCTGAGCAGGGGGTTGGACTAGATGACCTCCAAGGTCCCTTCCAACTTCTTCTTCTTCTTCTTCTTCTTCTTCTTCTTCTTCTTCTTCTTCTTCTTCTTCTTCTTCTTCTTATTATTATTATTATTATTATTATTATTATTATTATTATTATTATTATTATTATTATTATTATTATGAGAGACAGACAGACAGACACAAGCACCAACCAATCTCAACTCAGGAAGCCAGAAAGGAAACACAGAAAACTCTCTCTTCATGGAACCAGTCCCTGGTGCCCAAAAGATTGGGGGGTGTTGAACTACAGAACCCAAATCTTGTTGACGGATGCATTTTTTTAGGAGCCATTCCCAAGCCAGCAAAATCTTTCTTTCAAGATACGCTGTCTGTATCCAGACGGATCTTTGAGCAAGGTACACCATCCATCGTAGGTTTTTTACTGGAGTTTCCAGGGCTGAAATGTTCAGCGCTTACCGTTGAAGCATGTCTACGCTGGAGAAACCTCCGGGGTCATCTCATCCAGCCCACGGCTTAGGGCAGGGACTGATGAAACCATCCCATCTAGGGATGGGAAGATCTCATCAAATGTATCCCCGCTGAAAAGTTAAATTCTATTTGAGGAAATCCTGGGGGTACCTGAACAGAACCCGTTGGGCTGAAGGCAACGTTACATCTTGGAAGAGGCAAATTCAGCCCCGAGGTCTTCCTTTCTCAATCAAAACAGGAAAAGAAGGGGGTGCCTTTTTAAGGTGCTGTAGGCTGAAAACTTAGCTTTTCTTGATCCTTTTCCAGGAGTTGGGAGGAAACTTGAGCAAAGCGGAACTCTGCGACCTCTGGTCAAATTTATTTATTTATTTATTTTAAAAAATGAAGATTCCTCCTCTCCCCAGACTCCAAGACAAGGATTCTGGGCAAGGCAGACCAGTCTGAAACCGTGGGTCAGCCTCAGGTTCAGCAGCTGTGAGGTGATCTACCCATAAGTAGATCAAAAGCTATCCTTTCGGTGTGCTTCTCAAGGGAGTTCTCCCTCCCCCCAACCCGAGGAGAAAAACCCAGGCTCTTGTGCCAGGGCACAGAGAAGAAATTGTGACACAGGATGGAGGCTCTTTTTCAGCAGATCCTGGAGGAAGCCCCATCAGGCAGAAGGGCACAGCGTGATAAGTCAACCAGGAACAGGAAGTCTGAAGCGAGAGCTAAAGGTCTGGCTGAAACTTCCCTGGGAAAGGGGCACCACGGGTCTCTTGGCAGACAGATTCCCACTCCTCCCCCCCCCGGCCATCCCAGGCAGACGGGGGTCCTTTGTGCTGAGAACAAAACAAAGTCTACCAAGTGGAGACAGATGCTTCGGGTAAATTCTTGGACCCCAACATAAAAAAGCCCAGAGTCTTCTCATATAATGATGAAGAGAAGGATTAGGGGTGAGATGATGGATGTCTTCTGGTACTTGAGGGGCTCTCAGAGGGAGGAGGGGATTGACTTACTCTCCACAGCACTAGAGGACAGGGCAAGAGTACAGAGAAGAGCAACAAAGATGATTGGGGGACTGGAGGCTAAAACATGTAAGGAACGGTTGCTGGAATTGGGTATGTGTAGTTTAACGAAGAGAAGGGTGAGGGGTGACATGATAGCAGTGTTCCAATATCTCAGGAGCTACCACAAAGAAGAGAGAGTCAAGCTCTTCTCCAAAGCTCCCGAAGGCAGGACACGAAGCAATGGATGGAAACTCATCAAGGAGAGAAGCAACCTAGAACTAAGGAGAAATTTCCTGACAGTGAGAACAATTAGCCAGTGGAACCACCTGCCTCCAGAAGCTGTGAATGCTCCAACACTGGAAGTTTTAAAGAAGAGACTGGCCAGCCACTTGTCTGAAATGGTATAGGGTTTCCTGCCTGAGCAGGGGGTTGGACTAGATGACCTCCAAGGTCCCTTCCAACTTCTTCTTCTTCTTCTTCTTCTTCTTCTTCTTCTTCTTCTTCTTCTTCTTCTTCTTCTTCTTCTTATTATTATTATTATTATTATTATTATTATTGTTGTTGTTGTTGTTGTTGTTGTTGTTGTTGTTGTTTGTTGTTATTATTATTATTATTATTATTATTATTATTATTATTATTATTATTATTATTATTATTATTATTATTATTATTATAGTGGAACCTTACAACATAGAACAATAGAGTTGGAAGGGACCGTGGAGGTCTTCTAGTCCAGCCCCCCGCTCAAGCAGGAGTCCCTATATCATTGCAGACAAGTGGCTGTCCACTCTCTTCTTAAAAACCTCGCGTGATGAAGAGAGCAACTTCATTTTCCTCGCAGAAGCAATGGAAGGACAATAAACTTTGTCCAGGCTTAGACTTAGAGGAATCAAAGCCCTGCTTGCAGATTACGTCATCCTGAAGTTTAAGGAAGAGAGAGGAATCTCTGCAACAAAAGGAAAGTGAGGAAAGGGGAGTGACTCATGTTCTGGGAAAAACCCAACTCAGCTCCAAAGTTTCTGAGGACGGGACAAGAAGTTAACAGGTGGGATTAAAGAAAGAAGCAACCTGGAACTAAGGAGAAACCTCCTGACATTGAGAAGAATTAATCAGTGGAAGAGCTTGCCTTCAGAAGTTGTGGGTGCTCCATCACTGGAGGCTTTTAAGAAGAAACAGGACAAAACCAGGAAAATATAGGAAAATTATAATATTTAGAAAGCCTATAAAACAGTGCATTTGTTTGAAATGATGGTAGGAAGCATCACTAAATCTGAAGTCATTCAAGCAAAATCTACATGGAGAATGCCTGGGTGAATATGTAAAGTCTTTAAACAAAAATAAATAAATGGAGGTCTCCTATAGGATTATTAAGTCTTGATTGGCAACAAGACACAACTTTGCCATTGTGTCCTTCCAAGAAATATTGGAGCCTAATTAGCAGCCTTGGAACTTCCTGGTGGTCTGTCATCCTGAGAATAGCCAGGTTTTGATTAACTTTTGAGATGAGCTAAGGTGTTTCTCCTTGCTATGACACATCTTCAGATTCAGGCTTGGCAAATGTCACATTATGGTGTGATGCAAATGTGTTAACCCAGCCACAACGCAATGGCTCCCACCTAGCATGCTTCCTTTTCTACCGAGTAGGAATAAGGAATGAAATTGCAACCATGGAGAGAAGAATCATAAATCCACGTTTCTGGAAAGATGGAAGTTTTCAGTTGAACGGGAATACTGGAGTCCTTCACTACGTTGACCACTTAAAGTATCACCTTCCTCCCAATTGGAAGCATTTGCCAAGGTAAGGTCTGTGGCCACACCAAAGCAGATGGTGTTGCCTGGTGTTACCAGCCATTCATCACACAGAGACAACCCCCCTTGTGCAAAAACAGCTGAGAAAATATTTTCCCTGGCTATAAAGCACAGTGGCTAAAAGCAAAATGGAACTTCAAATCCAACCCCTTCTGTCTCCCCACTGGACCTGATCCCAACTTTTCAATCATTGTGTGTGATTCTCCAGAAGAAACAGGTGTGATGGAGCCTCGCTCATTTGGGTTCCTTCTGAGTTCCTTTGGTGAAATGCCAGAACCGCACCCAATACACAAATACACACAGAGAAGGGAGGAGGGATTTTATGGAGCCCTGCTTTCTTTCATCTCTACTTCCGTGAAAGTAGGATGTTGTGATGTTGATTACATCATCTATAAGGTCACTTTTCAGTTTAGGAGACATGTCTATGGAGATTCTCAGTCACGGAGGTCCCAAAGTTGTTTTTTTCAAAATAAGACTACTCCATGTCAGAAGTGAAGAAGCTTCTTGGATGAGAAGCGAAATGTCTTTGAGGAAAAAACAAGAAAGTCCAGTTGCCTTCTGAAAAAAAAAACATCTTTGGATTTAGAAGAGGCGGTTCCATTTTTAGGCGGCCGATGGCTCAACCGTCTTTGGCACCAACGTTGATGAAGGTGATAAAAATCAGAGAAGCTTGACAAAAGTATCCAGTGTCAACAGAGAAAATGTTTGCCAAGCTCCATGTAGCAGTCTTATAGCTTAGGTGTTAAAATATAAATTACTTCTGACTTAGGAATGAGACTAATCCATAGCCAAGAGGGGCTGGAATGCCTAGTAGGCCTGAGATCTGGATATTTCTAAATCATACGTTGCATGCCTAAAGCACCAACTTTTAGCTTCTAGATCACACATGGCTGGATACCTTGTGTCTAGACAGGCCCTTAGTCTGATCTAGCTGATTTTATCTTCTGGTCCTCATTTGCCCCAGAGGCAATTGGACTTTGCTTTTCATTGAAGATGCTTCACGTCTCATCCAAGAAGCTTCTTAAGTTCTTAAGACTGAATGGTGGAGGACGGAAGGAGTTGTAGTCCTTGCAGAATATAAATCCTCTCATCCTCCACCATTCAGTCAGAACTGAAGAAGCTTCTTGGATGAGAAGCAAAATGTCTTCAAGGAAAAATAAAGGAAGTCCAGTTGCCTTTGGGAAAAGTACCTTTGGGACAACCATGACTGAGAATCTTCACAGACATTTAGCTGTTCCTCACTTGGTACACAACCTATGGAATTTGATATTGTTATTTAGATAGATTTCATGAGATATGTTATTTAAGTAGCTTAAATGAGATAAATTAACGGATGAGAAGGCCAACAGTGGCTGTTAGTTTGATTGGTTGATCCCAAATTGCAAGATGCATGCTCAAAATCCCAGCTGCTAGGGAACAACAGTTGAACTATCAACTTTCTTTCCATGCTTGTGAGCTTTTCAAAC
Organism: Vipera ursinii; assembly: GCF_947247035.1. Classification (NCBI taxonomy): domain Eukaryota; kingdom Metazoa; phylum Chordata; class Lepidosauria; order Squamata; family Viperidae; genus Vipera; species Vipera ursinii. The sequence continues at coordinate 20,715,154 of NC_139520.1, read as the reverse complement.
ACACTTGGTTGCCCCCTTGTGTTACACACAAAACAGTGCTAGATTGTTTAGATGTCCTTCTTTCCAAAGACCACTATCTGATGGGCTTCCCAGAAAGTACTCTCTAGAACGGAGTTAACTAACCTAGTTCTCTCCAGATGTTTAAAAGAGGACTTCTGCAACTCTTGGCTGTGGTGAAGCTGGTGGGAACATCTGGGGGAAATCAAGTTGCCAATTTGTGCCCTGTAGTTTAGAAGCATTTCAATGGTTCATCAGAATTCTTGATATTTCTTGCAAGAGGTTTACTGTAGTTGAAAGAAGTGTGTAGAATATCTAGCACGGGGTGTCCAATTTTAGCAAATTTAAGACTTGTGGACTTCAACTACCTGGCTGGGAAATTCTGAAAATTGAAGTCCACAAGTCTTAAAGTTGCCCAGGTTGGACACTCCTGTGTTAAAGGTTGGACATCCCTGGTCTAACATTATAGCTTAGATGGATACTGTTTCTTTAGTCAAGTTTAAGATATAAGGGATTGTCCAAAGCCTATTTTCTTAAGCTGGTGCCCTTCTGATTTGTTAAATTACCGCTTCCAAAATTAGTGTTAGCCAACTAGCATAGAGAAAGATTTGTTTAAAACTTTGAATCTTATTTGGGTTCTTGGTTTGAGTGGGGGTGGGGGTAAATTTAGTGCATACCAACAGTTATTTCCCAAAATAGCATCATTTCAAGCCCATTTTGCATAGCTTTAAAAAAAGAAAAGGAGATTTTTTGGAATAATATCCTGAGCATTTTTCCAGCCTGGCCTGGCTCTGTTCAAAATGTGTGATTTTGTCATTCATAGCCAAAATCAGTCAATCCTTCATTCTCTCTCTCTCTCCCTCCCTCTCTCTCTCTCTCTCTCTCTCTCTCTCTTTTTTTTTTTTTTTTCTGGGATACAACCGATATAAAATTATATTTCAGCATCAGGGTGATGACAAAACCACCTTGGCAGAATTTAATCACACACAAATCTTTCCCATTTCAGCAGCTTCTAGAAAAAAAAATGCTCATCTTTGTTTAAGGGATCCTGAGATGAAACCCATGAAATTCATTCTGTCACATTTTCCCCCAAAGAAATATTCTTTACTGTATTGTTGGCTATTCCTATCTCTCTGTTCCATTGTTGGACAAAGGACCAGCAGAGGTTTCCTATGGAATGCCCATGAAAGAGGCTGATCTCTTCAAATCCATCAAGTTTTTTCCAACCTGCCTGGCCAGATGGGGTGTTGATTGATGGAGAGGGCAAGAAAAAAAATACAATTTTCCAACTTGGGGCCCAGCTGCTTATATCCACTGCACCCAAGTGTGTCACCCCCACCTCCGTTTAACCCAGCAAGAGTCCCATTGCAGAAACCAAAGAGGTGACTTATGTCGGCCAAGGTTACTTTTCGTCATCCAACTGCAAAATGTGAATTCCAAACTGCTTTTTTCAAACTTCCAGATGAATTTTGTCAGCCTATTCACCCTTCATGACACACCCGTCTCCAATTAACAGAAAATACCCAAGCCAGCTTTAGAGCTTGCATTCAGATAGGAAAAGGACGCCTGACATTGTACCAAAATGCAAGGATTTTGTGATGACAAAATAGGACTTTCAGAAAGAGAGTTGTTTGTAGAATGCGAGGCAAATAAATTTTCAGAAGGGAAGTAATTTTTCCCCCCACACCCAAGTTGAAGACTTCTCTATCAGTCCTCCGGTGAGCAGAAAAATGAGACCAACATGTAATTTAAAAAGGTAAAGGTTCCCCCGCACATGCGTGCTAGTCGTTTCCGACTCTAGGGGCCGGTGCTCATCTCCGTTTCAAAGCCGAAGAGCCAGCGCTTGTCCGAGGACGTCTCCGTGGTCATGTGGCCGGCATGACTAGACGCCAAAGGCGCACGGAACGCTGTTACCTTCCCACCGGAGTGGTCCCTATTTTTCTACTTGCATTTTTACGTGCTTTCGAACTGCTAGGTTGGCAGAAGCTGGGACGAGTAACAGGCGCTCACTCTGTTACGCGGCACTCGGGATTTGACCCGCCAAACTGCCGACCTTCTGATCGACAAGCTCAGCGTCCTAACCCACTGAACCACCGCGTCCCTTTAACATGTAATTTACCGCTCTATTATTTGTATCAGCTAAGTATATATGGAATTATAACCATTTACTCTTTGAGTGACATATATATCGGCTTTTTCTTTGTTGTATTTCTTTTACTTTTTTTGGCAAAGCACTTTTTAGAGGTTCTTTTCCTTCTCTCTTCTCTTCTCTTTGACGAGGTATATAGTTCTGTTATTATCATTATTCTATTTTTTGTTACTATTTAAAAAGCAATACACATAAACTAAAAAAAATGTAATTTGCAGCTCTATTGCCAATCCTTAATGGCTATTTTAAGTCAATGCCAGTTTTCCTTCCAAGATAATGGATGACAAGGCTCAACAGCTTTTATCCAAATGAAGCTGCTCCCAGCAATGCGGAAATAAGTGGGGGGAATGTTATATTAATGGTTATACATCGAAGGCCAGCTTGAGCCTATCTCAGTCATGGGTTCGGGACATGATGGGAACCCAGCAGAAAAAAAGAAAGTGCCAGGAGATGTTTGGATCATGGATTTAGGAGAACAGCAGGCAGAGCTGGGGGAGGGGGGAGTTAAGTGCATCATTAGTTTAGAATCATTGCATTCCCACAAGCAATCCAGCTCCAATCCTTCCTGAATTCCACTGACCTTATCTGGTGCCAGCTTAGCGTTGAACTTTAGTTCACCGGATTCTCTTCTAAAGGTTGAAAAAAAATCTTCTATGTTGCAATCTAATGGATGGTCCCGATTCTTTGTCCACCTGACAACTACATGGTGGACACATGGTCTCGATCCATCTGGCCTAGTACTTGTGAGGTGTGTGTGTGTGTGTGTGTGTGTGGGCATGCATCTGGAGATGTTTCCTGGATTTCAAACAATGTGGGTATAAAGTTGCAGAACTGGCGCATATGCTAAAATCTCTCCTGCTGTCGCATTCGCTTAGCAATAGGCAGGAGGGTCTGCAGCCCCAGGAAACCATCTCAAAACCTGGGGTTGATGGGAGGTGAAGAACAACCGCTTGTGTTTAGGTCTGTGCTTGTCTCTCCGCAAGCTCCCCTCTCCCTAGGTTTTTAAGGATTCCTGCTTATCTCTCCTGTTGAAATCCGAGCCTTTTTTTTTTTGAGTCATGCCCCTTTCTGTAAAACCTCCAGGAATCGGGGCAGAATAAGTCTAATAAATAAAAGATTGGCCAGCCAGTCATTTTGCATTAAGGAAAAAGGAATCCAACAATTTCCTGTCTTCTGTCCTGTGAATCAAGCCACACAAAGAACGAGGGGCATTTTATGTTAACGAGTCTTCTCCAGGGAACGGCCTCTATCTTTATGAGCTACAGGCAGGAAGTATGGGACATCCTCATCTTGAAGGTTTTCCTCTTTGGAGGCAGACTCACGTCTGCTACTGCCCTACGTTAGATTAACTCCAGGGTGTAATCTTGGACCAGCCCTGATAACACGGAGGCCAGGAAATGAAAAATCCAACTTCTCTTCTGGGGTGGAAAAAAAAAAGAAGGACGCAGCTTGAAGACGCAATTATCACATCATTTCCCTTGAGGAACAGCTCAAGGAGTGATGGGCTTTGTTTGAAACTGAATTTATCTGAAAAGTTTTAGGCCAAAAAGAGAGTTTTTCCTTAAAAGAACCTCTCGGGGTGCTCAAGTGTCTTGCTTTTATCTTTAAAGACGCATGGACTCCTTCACAGCCTCATAGCTTTATCCTGCTGGGGCCATCGTGGCTTTTAATTCCCCCTCCCCCCTCCCTTCAAAAGTTCAAAACATGAGAAAGAAGTACAAGCTTTCCTGGCTCCGTTGCAGCAATTGGGTGGCCTTCAAAAGTATTTGTTACTGATCTGATGAAAAGATCTCTGTATGCAGAGATCCTACTGAGTTGTCTCCATTATTTAGGAGAATGATTGAGCTGGCCAGAAATCTCAAGAGACTGAGAGAAATCTCAAGAGATTTCCCATATCGCCAGGTCTCTCCAGACACATGGCACCCAAAACAGACAGGGAGAACGTCAGCTGTACTTCATCCTCTGGAGCAAAGGTTTCCAACTGTAGAAACTTTAAGACTTGTGGACTTCAACTCCCAGAATAGCTGGCTGAGGAATTCTGGGAGTTGAAGTCCACAAGTCTTAAAGTGGCCAAGGTTGGAGACCCTTGCTCTAGACCAGGGGTAGGCAACCTCGGCTCTTTTATGACTCATGGTCTTCAACTCCCAGAATTCCTGAGTCAGGCTGACTCAGGAATTCTGGGAGTTGAAGTCCATGAGTCATAAAAGAGCCGAGGTTGCCTACCCCTGCTCTAGACAATATTATCTCATGTTCTTGGTTTCATTTAGGACCCATCAAGTCCATGTTTCATAAGGGTCTTTTGGCCATCTTCAGAAGACCTCAGTACCACTAAAATGTTGACGAAGAATGTAGCTATCAAAGAAAACAACATTGCGTAGGAAAGAGTAGCCATAGGGATATAGTCAACCCACTTGATAGTTGCAAAGTCCTTTAAACAGATACAACAAATTATGCAAAGATCTTTGGGCTTGCATTGGTAAGAAGAAGAAGAAGCATGGATGGGATCAGAGAACGCCCGTTTTGCTTTCTGCTCGGCTCATTTTTTTTTTAAAAAAAGACTTTTTTTTCTTTCTAAACCTCTTTCTTATGAAGAAATTGGAAAATATTGCTAAGGATTTATCTAAGGTCAAACCAAATCAATTTCCCCCAGACTAACATCACTATAATTCCTTTCCATCTGTCTGTCCCCATCTCTTCAAGATAACGAGAGAATGGAGGGAAATGCTTTTAATTTTATTGCAACATCAAGAAGACGTACGTCACGCATTTCTTATTGTTGATTCAATGTGACTGCTTATTGATGATTGTTTCCCTGCATTTCTTGTGGTTTTGAACTGCGTTGCATGCTGGCTGTGTTGCATGCTGCCCCCCCCTCCCCACTTCAAAGCAGCTTACAAATCTTTCAAGTATTAGCTTTAAAAATGTGTTTTAAAGGAGTGCATGCAAAACGTCCATGGAAATTCTGTATTTGCTTTGGACACGTTTTATTCTGAACCTAAAATTGCACAGCATAACGGAGTTCCTCCCCACCCATCTACCCACGCAGTGAATGGAAACTGCAAATTTTGGACTGTGGTGCACAGTGGTTGAAGCTGTTTAATGAACAACAAACCAAGGACTTTTACGGCAGAACTAATAAAAGACTGACTTTGTATCATGCATTTTCCCACTGTTGGGGAGTGGTTGGGGGAACCAGCCCCATTTTATTATGCCTTTTGGGATGTCCAATGAAACTGAGAAGAAGTCCAGAAGAGTGGGGGGAGGAGAAATAGGGGAAGACTTCAGGGCAAGAAGCCGTCAAGCAAATGGGCAGGAGAGCCGGGCACTTCCACATAAGGAAAACTGCAGGGACAAAGAGGATGCCAAAAGCAGTGGCGGTCCCTTGCGTGATGTCGTCACATTGGAATGTGATTGCTTCATCTGAAAATCCTGGCTTTTGACATGGGAACCAGCCTCTGTTTTTGCTCTCTTCCGACTGGGACAGCTCCTCCGGTGGTTTCCAGAAGGAATTTATGTCTTGACAGAGCTGGACCAGTTTTTGATGGACTCATCTTAGCAGCTCTTCTTCTCCAAAAAGGTCTCTCTCTCTCTCAGTCCTGGCCTACCAATGTTCAGATTCACGAGGACTCAGTGCCAGATGCACTTGGCTCTGCCCAGATACATATTGGGCACCGTTTGGGTCTCTCTCTCTTGAGTTGGTTCAAAGGCAAACACCAGTGGATTTTTCCCTGGTGAAGCTGTCAGAAGAAACGTACACATGGATGTTCTTGGAGATGTCACGTTTCCAATTGTTTTCCTTCTGTATTTCCCCTTCCTGGAGCTTTTCATCCATCTGTCTTTGTCTGTTTCCTCCTCTTCTTTCCTCCTCACTCCAACAGAGGCAGCCATGCTTTTCCTTCCCACACCTTGCTTTTCACACCGACAACGGTTTGAGTGTTTTGTGGAGCAAAGCTGCAGATCTAGCGGGCTGGCATTGTTCTCTTTCCAGAGTTTATAGAAAGGAAGTGGTTAAGAGGGTGAGATGGAACTTTTATGGAGGAGGAGGAGGAGGAGGAGGAGGAGGAGGAGGAGGAGGAGGAGAGGGAGGAGTGGAGAAGGAGAAGGAGAAAAGAGAGGAGGAGGAGGAGGAAAAAGAGAGGAAGGGGAATGGAGGAGGAGGAGGAAGAGGAGAACAGAGAGGAGGAAAAGGTGGGAAGGAGAACAGAGATTAGGGGGAGGAGGAGGAGGAGGAGGAGGAGGAGGAGGAGGAGGAGGAGGAGGAGGAGGAGGATTTTGGATTTGATTTGTGATCCCTTTGGGGCTTCAGACTTCAGGGCCTGCGGCCAGTGGTCTGCTCCAAAACAGGCAGCTATTTGTCCCTCACTTCTAGGTTCTGTAGAACCTGGGTCTCATTACCCATCTCCCTCAGCTGCTTAAGCAACAACCTGTGATCTGGAGCAACTCCCTTCACCCAACCACAGGTTATAGCACACGGAACCGCCCACAAGCATCTGAACTGGCCACCAGTGATTTATGTTCAATATCTCCAAAGTTCGGAGTGCCAACTTCACGTCAAGTGCTGGATTCTGGTGGTCCGTCTGTGTTTGCTTGAAACTGGGCCCGGCGAAATGGACTTGGAGCAAAGACTGCCTGGAATGCAAGCCAGCATCTATCCAGACAGCTCTGTCAGCAAACTCAGGAAACTGGCTGCGTTAAAAGGGAAGGCTGGGAAAGAGGCCCACATTTTGCAACAACCTGTAGGGCTCTCTCATGAGAACCCGTTGCCGGTGGGGGGGAGCAAAAGTGGCTTTGACTGATAGGCTTTGACTGGGTGGGGTTTTTTTAATCCCTTTCCTTTTTGCACCCCCAACCCTTTAAATTAATGAAGTACTTGCCCTGTCCATAATTCACCACCCAGTCCTCCAAACTGCCTCTGTCAAAGATCTCATGTTGGATTAAAACGAAAAGAGAACATACAGTGAGTCAAATGTTTTCCTTCCCAGGCGGAGATAAGACTCGAAAAAACATGTTCCAGAGCCTTAGGTTGGGAATTCATTTGTCACTCCTTTGAACAACAGCACAACAGAAGGAGGGATTGTTGAAAAACTGGCAAGGCATTGACACTTTCCATATGTTCCCCTCTCTCCTGGATTCCCAGCCTACCTCTGAGTTCAAGATTAACCATCCGAGATAAGAAACCTGAAGAGACAATTGAACTCTTGGACCACAGATATCCTGAACAATTCCCTCTGAGAGTGGGAATCTGGGGGGGGGGGAGGCCCCCTAATTTTGTTTCCCCAAATTAGCTAAGGCTGGACAATTTTGCAAGACTCAAGCAGATGCTATCAAGTTATTTGTTGAATTTTCTTTCATAGTTTGTCTAGAACTGTTGAAGGGAAGAGAAGAGAAGAGAAGAGAAGAGAAGAGAAGAGAAGAGAAGAGAAGAGAAGAGAAGAGAAGAGAAGAGAAGAGAAGAGAAGAGAAGAGAAGAGAAGAGAAGAGAAGAGAAAGACAGAGAGAGGAGAGGAGAGGAGAGGAGAGGAGAGGAGAGGAGAGGAGAGGAGAGGAGAGGAGAGGAGAGGAGAGGAGAGGAGAGGAGAGGAGAGAAAGGGAGGAGGAGGAGACTCAGAACTAAGAAATACCCTATCATAGGTTATTTGTGCTAGACTACTGCAATGTGTTTTACTCATGGCAATCCTTGAAGGCTGTTCAGGTGTGTTTGGAACCAAGCACCAGGGCCACATATGATGGGTGCTTAAATAGTGTGTTGATTTCCAGTCATCTCAAAGCACAATGTTGTGTTGCTTGTCTTCCATAACTTGGGGAACCACCCAACTCCCAGACCTTTAAACTTTCAGTGCTTTATCCACATGTTTCTTCTGAACTGGGACACGCAGGACAGGAGGAGGAGAGCATTTTTTTTTAAAAAAGAACTAGTTGCTACTTCCAGACCACCAGCTCAACAACCTGCTGTCTGGAGAATTCCAGGAGTTGAAGTCCACCCATTTTCAAGTGACCAAGGCTGAGAAACGTTGGTCCAAATGGAATTGATGGATGAGTAGTTTAAGAGGCAGGTGTGTTAATCTTTAATGGGTGACTCCAGATCAGAGCGCTTCTGCAAGCAGGGCATTGGGTTGTGTTTCCGTCGTGTGTATCTGCATTGACTGAGTTGAAGATTGAGGATATTCCCTGTCCATTTTTGCCTTCAGATTTGTTCCCTCAAGAAAATACACATGGGCTGTTGTAACACAATGCAAATCTGGTTTAATAAAATGTTTCCCCTGGAATATAGATAAGAATCTCCAGGGTATCTGAAAAGGTGTCAGCTTTGTTGTTTGAACAACTGCCACCAAACAGGACCATCAGGTGCAAAAAAAAAAGGTGTGTGTGGGGGCTTTTGGTGATTTACTTAATTATTCCCATTTAAATTGCAACAGCTCTGGATCGAAAGCTAGAGCTGCAAATTGCAATTGGCATTCTTTGTGCCCTTGTCCCCCAGCCACGCCCCTCCCCCCCAAAAAAAAAGTGGTCTACCCAGACAGAAGTAAAATTAGGAGGACAAGGGAACTTCAGACAAGGGATGGAAGTATAGCCAATCAGCCAAAAAACGAAAAGAGAAGTCCCAGTTAGTAAGTTTATAACCCTGTTTATTTAACTAAACAAGATATAGTCCATCTGTTTGTGCAGCAGTTAGGATAATGGCACCTTTTTCAAATTGATGCTGTTGATTGATGTGTTTGAGGATTTGCATCTACCCTTTCGCTGCCGTGCCTGGTTCAAACCAGCCATGAATTTTTTTTTATTGCTCTGAAAACATTGAAGAAATGGGTTGCAGGAAGGCTACCCTGTCAAGAGCATAGCTTGAAACAGGAGGAAAGTCCAATTAGAAATCAGCCAACAGCCTTCTGTTCCATCAAGACGTTGAGAAGAAAAGTTATACTTCTATTATTCAATATTTTGTTTGTATCTGGCCTCAGGGCTGTGATAAATGAATTTGAAGTTCAATTATCCAGTTTCTTTGGATAATTTGGCTAATTATTGCAAGGGGAAGAATAGTCACGTTGTCTTCGATCATAGGCACTTTTTATCTGTTTCATGTGTTGTCCTTCCTGCATTGCAAGTTGCAAACAAATTGTGCTGGCAATTTAGCCATCGTTTTTGCTTAATCGGTAATGACTCAGAAATAAAGTTACGTGGAAGAAAATGCAAATGCTAGGATCAGAAACAAGGAAGATAGGAAGGAAGGAAGGAAGGAAGGAAGGAAGGAAGGAAGGAAGGAAGGAAGGAAGGAAGGAAGGAAGGAAGGAAGAAAAAAAGAAAGAAAGAAAGAAAGAAAGAAAGAAAGAAAGAAAGAAAGAAAGAAAGAAAGAAAGAAAGAAAGAAAGAAAGTAGGAAGGAAAGAAAGAAAGAGGAGAGGGAAGGAAGGGAGGAAGGAAGGAAAAAAGAAAGAAAGAAAGAAAGAAAGAAAGAAAGAAAGAAGAAGAAAGAAAGAAAGAAAGAAAGAAGAGGAGAGGGAAGGAAGAAAGAAAGAAAGAAAGAAAGAAAGAAAGAAAGAAAGAAAGAAAGAAAGAAAGAAAGACTTAAAATATATTTTGAGGAATCTTGGGTCTATTCTGATGCTTTACATCTGTGTCTGTCACCCTTCTTGGTGGTATAGTGAAATGAAACTGACATACTGTAAAATGTTTTCCTCTCCCCCTTGGGTGGATTTGCACAGCTCTGTTCTTTGGAGAGGCAAGAATCAGTTCTGCCAAAATTACAGCTAGCAGGACAAAAAATAATCTCACCACAGAAATATGAAGATCCTAAATGAAGTGACCGCTAGGTATACAAGGTTATTTTCTTTCTCACCGACTTTGATTTGGAAGAGAATAAATAGGGTAGAAGAACTGGCTGGTTGTAGAACGCAAGATTAGAAACAAAGCTGCTTTCCAAAACAAATTTTATAGAGAACTCTAATTCAGCCAGGGAGATTGTCCCGAAAGAGCATTCGACATTTTCCGAAGGAGCGGTACTATGACTCTGAATTAAAATATTTCCAGGGGATGCCATCTATAAAAGAATCTGAGCGCAGAGTCTGCTCAATTAAAAAAAAATGCTTACCTCTTTTCAGTAAAAATCAACAGATTCTCGAGAGGAGCTCAGTCCAGGCTAACAGAGACCCTGAATGGCATTGGGATCAGCAGAAGGCAGATCTATCCTTCTGCCTGGTGAACTGGAAGGTCAAATGACTTCGCCCTCACTTTCTAAAGTGAGGGGAAAGCTGATGCATTTGCTAGTATCTTGAACCCAGTTCCTGGAGGGTTTGGCCCCTCTCGGACCTTGGAAGGTCACCTCTCCTCACTTGAGTCACACGCAAAGTCTGGTAGAGTTGAAAAATCTTGATTTCTTTTTTCTTTTCTAAATATCTTCTCAGCACCTTCTCAATAAATGACAATAGCCATGTCGGTTAGGTTGGACTCACAGTTAGGAACGGGCCAAACTCACACCCTGAGAATTTTATAACCGGTGGGGATTTAATCACAACTCCTTCCTGTTCCTTGTTCTTCATACTGCAAAGGGGGGAAACCCTCTTACCAAGGCAGCGACCTGGAGATCTGAGCTTCCTTACCGTGAGTCCCACTGTACGAGCTCCAGGTCAGGCCGTTCAACTATTTCTAACCATATTTGTGCAGCAATTCCACCACCTAAAGCTAGAACAAAGCATTCCGTCTCTAATGGGTCCCTCAGAACGACGTTGGAAACAGCTTCTGATGATATCTGAATCTCCCAGATGTGTGGTCTCCAGATCCAACATGGAGACACATCACTTTTATGACCCTGTCTCCCAAAGTTTGTTTTACTTAAACCATTCTCCAGTTTTGGACAAGGTTCTTTTCTTAGACCTCACTGAGCTTCATTTTATGTGACAGGATGGAAGGGAGATACGTGCTTCTCCCTCCCTTCGCTTTTTCCTTCAAGAGCTTTTGTCTTCGTTTTACTGCTCAAGAATCAAGGTCAGTTGCAGAGTTGAGAAGAACGGATGGTTAACAAGCAACTGATGCATTTTTATGGCTGAACGATAAGCCATCCTGGACAGAAAAACTTAAAATATGCATGGCTCCCCTGCCCTTTAAAGCAGGGGTGAGGAGGCTCTGGCCCTCCAGATGTTGCCAAACTACAACTCCCAGCATCCCTTGTCCTTGTGTCCTTGTGATCTCAGGCAAAAAGAAAATCATCCATGGAAGACTTGTAATCTGGGGAGAAGAATAGCTTTGGTCTTCACCCTGCCCTCTCCATTTCTGGACAGTAGTTCCAAGGTGGCCTTTGAGATAAAATAGTATAAGACTGAATTGTTCCCAAAAAAGGAACAATCCTTCAAATTGTCCTGCAATTCCTCTCTGAACAGGAAGAATGCCAACTGCATATTTGAACTGGGATCCTGAGGAATCTCAAGTGGGCCCATGACTACGGAGATTCTCAATCATCCAGGTCATGGTTGTCCCGAAGGTGCTTTTCACTTCTCATCCAAGAAGCTTCTTCACTTCTTCAGTGAACTGGAGAAGTTTCTTAGATGAGAAGCAAAAATTGTTCAGGGGAAAAAAACCAAGAAAGTCCAGTTGCCTTTTGAAAAGCACCTTTGGGTCAACCTGGTTCATGCACCCCAATGGGACTTTGGTCCAATTTCTGGAATTGCAACATCTTCTCCATGTGGGATAACAATTAATTGTCTCTGAAGAGAGTTCGAGCATTTTGAGGATGGCTAAGACAAAAATATGCAATTTGTATTGGCTTGGAGCCCACATTGGGCTCTGCTTAGACATCAAAGACCACCTGGCCCAAATGGGCCAAACAGGGACCTCAGTGGAGACACAGAGGCTTTTAGGGGTGAAGAGATCCATCTGCTTTGTCCTGTGGTCACCTGGGACTTCCAAAACCATGAGTGGAGATAGCTGAAAGGTCTGACTTCCCCATGGAGCCTCCAGAAGGAACATTGCAGAGATGCCTGCATCCTTTTCCTCAATCTTAGGCCCACAAGGAGAATTAGGATCCTGACCTTTCTGTACAATGATGTAAGGTTTGCGTGCCCTCCTAATGACCCCAGCTCGGCTATATGGATTCTTGCGGATTCCTTCCTGTTGCTAAAGTTCTTGGCCGGCAGAATTTTTCCACTGCATCTGAGGGCTGAGTCAACGGGACAGAGGTAGACCCTCTGCAGCCCTCACCCCACTCCACCCTTGGTGTCCTCGGGACCTGAAAGTGAACTCTTGAGCCTCTCGCCGGCTTCTTCTGTCTGCGCCCGTTCCACAACGACAACCCGGAAGATGTTGGCAGCTGACCTGATTCAACAGACAGCCCTCCTCTGGGGCTTTGTCATCCCAGGGAGACAAAAAGGCGAGAAGCGTCAGCAGGGAAGCAGAGGCTAGCTGACTTCAAAGAGGCTGCTTGGATCCCGTCCTTCAAGAACAAGGCCAGTTGCCAGGATCACCCGAGGAGGAGCAGGCCGGTTCAAGGGAAGCGCCTCCTCCGAGGCAGCCTGGAATCGGGGCAAAGGGAAGAAGCGGCCTTTTCTTGGGGGAGGCGCTCTGTGGAGACCGGAGGGACCACCTCTGAAAGAGATGCCTGGGGGAGAAGAAGCAGTTTCCAGCCAAGGATGAGCAAAGATGTGTGTGGTTCAGGCGGCAGCAGCACAGCGATCCCATCCCTTCCAAAAGGGGTCAGGCTGTTGCTGAGGGTCGCCCTGCCAAATGCACGCTGAATTGTGTTAATGTCCACTTCCCAGCGCCAGGCAGATGTTCTATGCTGGGTGGCAACCTTCCGCACAGCCACCTAAACCCCACTCACCCTACCAAAATTTAAATGGGATTTTTTGCCCGTTTTCTCTGTATTCTTCTTTGGATATACATCATTTTTAAATTTTATTTCCTTCTTTCCTTCCTCCCTTCCCTTCCCTTCCCTCTTCCTTTCCTTTCCTCTCTTTCCTTCTCTCCCACCCCTCTCATATTCTTTCTTTCTTGCTTGCTTGCTTTCCTCTCTCTCTCTTCTTTCTTTCTTTCTTTCTTTCTTTCTTTCTTTCTTTCTTTCTTTCTTTCTTTCTTTCTTTCCTTTCTTTCTTTCTTTCTTTCTTTCTTTCCTCTCTCTCTCTTCTTTCTTTCTTTCTTTCTTTCTTTCTTTTTTTCTTTATTTCTTTCTTTCTTTCTCTTTCCTCCAACCATTGTCACCAAACTCAGCAATCATAAAATCCGCAATTGATGCCAGAATTTTTCTTTGCAAATGGCTCTTATTTTTAAAAGATTGCAACACTTCACATAAATATAATTTGGTTCTCCCCCTTCCCCCAGAGATGCTGTCTCTCATATCAAATCAGACACTCTGTAAAAGTGCTTTGAATCTGCAGTAATAATTGCAGCAAGAGATTGAACCAAATCTAAGGTTGCCTGTAAAATGATTCTGTATAGGAAAAAAGGTTTTATGAGGGCCATGATTAAAACACTTGTTGGAGAACTTGTTTACATCCAGGATCATAAGGCTTAAAGGCTGGAAATATGTGCCTAAGAGAATCAGCTTCTCTGCGTTTAAACAGAACCATTAATTATTCCTGTCTTTGGGCTTCTCTATGAGCATTATGGGGTCCCTGAAGCACCAGCAGTTTTTCTGTGCCTTCAGTCAAATATTATATTTCCTTATTGGGTTCAACAGGGAGTTGGAAGACTGTACATGCTGCTATTTATATATTCATTCATCTTCTGCCAAATATTATCAGAGTTTCTAGCTCTCACTTTCCTGTCATAGCCAAGGAAAGGAAAGGAAAGGAAAGGAAAGGAAAGGAAAGGAAAGGAAAGGAAAGGAAAGGAAAGGAAAGGAAAGGAAAGGAAAGGAAAGGAAAGGAAAGGAAAGGAAAGGAAAGGAAAGGAAAGGAAAGGAAAGGAAAGGAAAGGAAAGGAAAGGGGGAGGGAGGAAGGAGGAGGAGAAGGAGAAGAAGAAGAAGAAGAAGAAGAAGAAGAAGAAGAAGAAGAAGAAGAAGAAGAAGAAGAAGAAGAAGAAGAAGAAGAAGAAGTTGTTTAAGTTCTCATTATTATCAAGGACTTTCTTTTTTAACATTCAGGGATTAAGAAAAACAAAACCCAACCCATATCTCTCTCATTGCCAAAGTAATACAAAGGCTATTGTTCTTTCTATCAAATATATTTCTATCCAAATAATGGAATTAATTTCTCTTGGTGGAGAGGTGAAATTGCTCGCGGTGGGAGAACATTTTGTGACTGACATTTATTTACAGTATAATATGAAGCCCCCTGAGAGATTTCTGGCCCATGCTTCTATTCACTAAAGCAAAAATAAGCAAAGATTAATAAGTAAAACCATTTGGCTTCCTGTTTAGATTTTGGGGCTATGCATTTTCCCCCATGTTTATTCCACAGGCGGATTAACACACATTTATTTCCACAGATTTCCAAGAGTCTGTAAGTGAGATCCTTCACTTTTTAAAATCATTATTTTCCCATATTGGAGGTCCTGGTCAAGCATGCAACTTTTGCTACTGGGTATATTTAAAACAGGACTATCCAAATTTGGCAACTTTAAGACTAGTGGACTTCAACTCCCAGAATTCCCCAGCCAGCAAACTACACAACTTTCAGACTTGTGAGCTTCAACTCCCAGAATTCCTCATGCTGGCTGAGGAATTCTGGTAGTTGAAGTTCACAAGTCTTAAAGTTGCCAAGTTTGGAGAGCTTGGATTTAAAAGAAGAAAAGGATGCTGGGGAATTGCTTGATTGGTGTGTTACACATCCATTCGCAGAGCGTGGCATCCATCACTTTTGGAAATTGTCCACCCCGGTTGTGAGCAAAGAAAATGGCGGAACAATTTCTTCAGGCCAAGGGGGCAATTAATTCTCCAACCCTTTCTGAAGACCAGAACTTGAGAACATAGCAACAGTTTAAAAAGTCCACCTCTGAAGCTGGAATTTCTGTTTGCCAAGACAAGTAGATTCTGCCATCATTTCGAAGCCACCACAAATAGTCCTTGACATACAGTCACAATTGGGATGAGAATTGCAATTGCTAAACAAGGCGGTTGCTAACTGAGTTATGCTATGGCTCTTTTTTTGCCACCATTGTTAACTGCATTACTGTATTTGAGGGGCTGCCACAAAGAGGAGGGGGGTCAACTTATTCTCCAGAGCACCAGAGGGCAGGACAAGAAGCAACGGATGGAAACTAATCAAGGAGAGAAGCAACTTGGAATAAGGAGAAACATCTTAACAATGAGGACAATTAAGCAGTGGAACAGCTTGCCACCAGAAATCACGGGCGCTCCATCACTGGAGGTTTTTAAGAAGAGATTAGACAGCCATTTGTTCTGAAATGCTATTGGGCTTCCTGCTTGAGCAGGGGGTTGGACTAGAAGATCTCCAAGGTCCCTTCCAGCTCGACTCCATTCTGATTCTGAATCATGCAGTTGTTAAGCTTCCACCATTGTCTCTGCCTGCTGAGGAAGTCACAAATGGTGATCACGTGACCCCAAGTCACATAAACGCAAGTCAGTTTGACACGTTTTGTAAAGTTTGAGATAAAAGTGATTGTGGGGATGCTGTGATGGATGTCAGTGTGAAAGCTGGTTGCAAGTCCCTTCTTTTTTCTTCAGCGCTGTTACAACTTCAAACGTTTTTTTTTAAAATCCCATTTATATCCCGCCCTTCTCCGAAGACTCAGGGCAGCTTACAATCTAAGAAGCACAAACCAATGTGCTTAGCAATAGCCTTCATTCTATGTATATGCCTGCTTATTAGGGCTTTCACACACACCCCAAGCGGCATTATTACAAAGTCAGCTTAATTGCCCCCAACAATCTGGGTCCTCATTTTACCTACCTGGGAAGGATGGAAGGCTGAGTCAACCTTGAGCCTGGTGGGACTCGAACCTGCACTAATTGCAGGCAGCTGGTGTTACTTTAAGGAGGCATTAGCCCACTGCTCCACCAAGGTTGCTAAGTGCATGGCTGTAAATTGAGAACTACCTACCTAGGTAGTCCTCGGCTTACGACCGCAATTGAGACCAAAATTTCTGTTGTTATATGAGATGTTTGTTAAGTGAGTTCCCCCCCCCAATTTTATGACCTTCCTTGCCATGGTGGTTAAGAGAATCGCTCCAGTTGATAAGTTAGCCACTCGGTTGTTAAGTTAGTCTGGCTTCCCCCAGTGACTTCGCTCATCAGATGGTCGCAGAAGGGGGTCACCTGACCTCGGGATGCAGCAACCGTCGTAAGTGTGAACTGTCTGAGTTTCGATCACCTGATCCCGGAGATGCTACAAAAGTTTGTAACTGTGCAAAATGGCCATCAGTCACCGTAAGTCGAGGTACTCCAAAGTTAGAATGGAGAATGTAGCATGTGCCCTTCACTGGTCCTAAACAAGTGGAATTTCTCCTGGGTTCCAAACAATTTGCAATATTCAAAAGCAAGGAAAAAGGCAGAACAACTACACAGACCATTTTTTCCAGGTCAGCGCGAGGGCCGGGCTGTTTGCCGTCTTCCGATGTACCTTCCAAGACTTCAAAGGAAACTTGAACCTGCCTGAGCAACAGATTAATCTCCTTCCAGAAGAAACAGCATTACTGATAGAGGCATGGCTTTTAATCCTCAATTATTAAATTGCAAGAGGAGGTATTAATTTGTCAGGGAGCGGTTTGATACATTTTGGACACCTTGCCAACGTCGTCTGCTTGGAGTTTGCTGCACGTCGCTGCGTGCGTTGAACTGTGGGTGAACTCCAGATTGTCGTGAGCTTTTGAAGAGACCCAACAGGGCAACTGAAGCTCCGAAGCCGAGCTGAAATTTCAAACACAGATGCCGGTAAAAAGAGATTTTGGCTGTCAGTTGAGCAGATGGATTTGTCGGGATCTGGATTTGCTTCTTTTATAGAAAGGTGGAATGATCTAAAAAAAAATCAAAGGAAGTTGTTCGTTTGTGTATGGAATCCAATGGAGCAGGTAGAGATCTAAGCAGATAGCTAAAATAGATCTAGCTGACAAAATAAAAGAAGTTAAGAAGTCCTGTTTTAAGAATCAAACTTATAGATAATGTATACTTGGGTTTAAAACTTTCTCTGAAAGTTTTGTGCTGAGAAGAGCAATGAAGATGATTAAGGGACTGGAGGCTAAAATGTATGAAAAGCGGTTGCAAGAATTTTGGGTTCAGGATAAAACGTGTTCAAAGCAAATACAGAATTTCCATGCACATTTTGCACGCACTCCTTTAAAGCATGTTTTTAAGGCTAATATATTTGAAAGATTTTTAAGCTGCTTTATTTATTTATTTTTATTTTTATTCCATTTATTTCCCGCCCTTCTCCGAAGACTCAGGGCGGCTTACAAGCTTTAGAGAAGAGAAGGGGCTAATTTTCCCAAGTCAGCAAGCCACACAATTCAAAATCACAAGAAATGGAATGAAACAATGAGGGTTGGACTAGAAGACCTCCAGGGTCTCCTCCAACTCTGTAATTCTGTTAGATTCCAAGAAACCTCACCACTGCTCTTACATCTACTGGCAACTGTCACCCAGTGATCTGGTGTTCGAATCTCGGTAAGTCAGACCTAATAGGAGTCCAAGCGACAGATTTGAAAATCAAACAGAGACCTTTGTTGGTCAAGGCAAAGTGACCTTCTGGTTGAGAGAAGATTCAGTTTTTTAGAGGGCAAAACACCCCCACAACTGACTTCTGGGCTTGTTGAAATCTCGGTTGGTCTTTCTCTCATTGGTGACCCCTTATTTGTTTTTAGTAAAGCTGGGTGTTCAAGAATTGTAATAAATACAGAAGGAAAGAAACACAGCCGTTCTCACAGGGGACTTGATGCCAAGGAGAAAAGGGTAATAAATAGAGTCAAAACAAAGGAGAGGGGCCGGGTGGGGAGTGACACAGATAAAAAATGACACAGCTGGAATGTAAACCACAAGGCAGGGATTTGGTCTCTCCCTTTTGGGAAACCCAAGACAAAATATAAGGGAAGCTGAGTGACCGTTTCTGGCCTGGGGCCTCTTTGACCTTTCCGAGGAATCCAGGAGAAACCCACCAGCAACTCGCAAGAAAGATAGAATGATCAACTGGGTTCTGTTCCAATCCAGAGAAACTGGATCAAAACGTGAGACCCAAGCAGAATAACAGAGTTGGGAGGGACCTTGGAGGTCTTCTAGTCCAACCCTCTGCTCAGGCAGCAGACTCTATTTTCAACACATGGTTGTCCAACCTCTTCTTAAAAGCCTTCGCGCCCACAACTTCTGAAGGCAAGTTCTGGCATCAGAGGTTTTGGTTATCTGCGGTTTGTGAGCTAGGTGACAATGTCCCACTTCGTCCACCTGTCAAGCCGTAGACAATGGTCTGTATAGAATTTCTTGAGGCAAAAGCAAACGAAGCAAGTTCAGGGTCATTTTTCCGAGCGCTCTTCTAAGGCTTAGCGGAATGGAAACGAGAGGAAAGAAAGCCTTGGGTGACTGAACGATATTTGAAAAATGGCAAAACTCTTGGCATCAGAAATGGCATCAGAAATGAGGCCATTTAGGATCTCGTCTCTGGCGGTGCGCCTTCCAGCTGAACTGGCCAAAACCAAGCCAAAAGTCACCTTTTTATTACCAAGGGATCTGTCCAGCTGCTGTCTTTAATGCTGGAAAATGTTGCGTTTTTTGGGAGCCCAAGGGGAGGGGGAGCTGCCATTTGGCAGGTCTAACACCTGTTCCATCAAGGAAGACAGTACCAAAGTTCGGCAGGATGGATCTGAGAGGCTGGGAGGGAAAAATTGTGGGAGAAACAAAAAAAAGAATTCTTTCCAGGAAGGCATCTGCACCCTT
This sequence comes from Vipera ursinii, assembly GCF_947247035.1. Classification (NCBI taxonomy): domain Eukaryota; kingdom Metazoa; phylum Chordata; class Lepidosauria; order Squamata; family Viperidae; genus Vipera; species Vipera ursinii. Next base: position 20,696,207 of record NC_139520.1, on the reverse strand, counting down.
GCTAGGTTTTTTTTCCCCCTAGCTATATCATGATCTTAATTGTGTCAGCTATGAGGAAGAAGAGGGAGGGAGGGTGGGAGGAAGGAAGATCAGAGGAAAGAAGGAGAACAGAAAAAGAAATTGGGAATGGGGGGAGGGAAGGAAGGAGGGAAGGAAGGAGGGAGGGAGGGAGGAAGAAAGGAAAGGAGGGAGGGAGGGAGGAGAAAAGAAGGAGGGAGGGAGAGAAGGAAGGAATTCCATCTCATTTAATCAGATAACATTTTAGGCCTACATGTTTAGATTTAGCACTTTTTTTACCATCCTCTCTACTTTTCTCTGAATATTTGTTTAGAAGTTGATCCAGGTTTATAAGAAGTTGGCTGACCAAAGACCTCCAGAGGAGGACCAAATAGCCACACTATTCTCCCGCTTGGACAACTGAGCTCTTTGCAACAAACTGGCCCACTTTCTGGAGCAGGAGACCTCCGGATCTCTGGAAATGTGCTGGCCAATCGGTTGCCTCTTTAAATGCCCAGCTTCCCCCTTTAATGCGAAGGTAATCTATTTTATGAAACATGGAACAGCGTCACCTACTGTTCTTACTTGGTATAAGCGCCTATGTCTTGCCCAGCCAAGAAGCTTTTGACTTCTCAGGATGGGTTAAGACAGGGGTAGGCAACCTCGGCTCTTTTATGACTCGTGGACTTCAACTCCCAGAATTCCTGAGCCAGCTTGGCTGGCTCAGGAATTCTGGGAGTTGAAGTCCACGAGTCATAAAAGAGCCGAGGTTGCCTACCCCTGGGTTAAGAGGAGGAGAAAAGAAAAGAAAGCAATGTATGATAGGAATGATTCATTCGTTCATTCGTTCATTCGTGCATGCATGCATACATTCATTCCAACCCATCTCAGACAAATGATGTTCCTCCCCCCATTCCCCCCCGTTTTACTTCAGGGCTAAATCCCCCCAAGATTCCCCCTAAGCATTCTAGGCAAGAAGTGTGGTGGCTACAAGCTTGGAAGATAGATGAAAGAGTTGTGGGTCACTTTCATGTCTGTTTCTCAAGGCTAAAATCTTCCTCCATCCCTCCCAGCTAGCCCCCAAATAGTCCGAGTACAGCTTGGGGTTACACAGCTGCAATGGTTGGGGGTGGGTGGGGGGGCGCATACAGAGGGTCTACCAAATGTTTCCACTTTCGAGCACATTGGAGAGCGAATGTAGAGATGAAAATTCAAGAATGTTTGGGAAGTTATGACTATATTTTTCTAAAACCAAGGCGTGTAGGGAGATGCCAGGAAGAATTCATTTCCCATCTCACTTGTGTAAGTCCAAACCTCTCCTTCCCTCGAAGAGACTCGAAATTGGCAAAGCTTGCCCTCTCGTGGTCTGTGGGTGGTCCCACACAAGACCCTCCCCAAAGGTATAGGCATTCAGCGAGCTGAGTCTTCTGTGGTTCTTGAGTCTCTTTTCTAAGGATGCTGGTGGGAGGGGAAGGGGCAGAAAAAGGGAAGAAAGGGGGAAAGGCAGAGAGAGAGAGAAAGAGAAGGGAAATAGAGAAAGAGAAAGGGAAGGTAAATGGAAGAGAAAGGGAGGGAAAAAGAAATAACGGACAAAGAGAAGGGAGAGAGAAAGGAAAGGAAAATAACAGAAAAAAGGAGGAGAAGGGAAGGAGGAAAGGAAAGGGAAGGGAAGGGAAGGGAGGAAGGAAGAAAGAAAGAAAGAAAGAAAGAAAGAAAGAAAGAAAGAAAGAAAGAAAGAAAGAAAGAAAGAAAGAAAGGAAGGAAGGAAGGAAGGAAGGAAAGGGAAAGGGAAGGAAAGGGAAGGAAAGGAAAGGAAAGGAAAAGAAAGAAAGAAAGAAAGAAAGAAAGAAAGAAAGAAAGAAAGAAAGAAAGAAAGAAAGAAAGAAAGAAAGGTCTAAAATGTGCATGGCAGATGTCAGAATTTCAAGACGGGGAGGGATGTGGGGGGGGAGCGCCCTTCTCACAAATCTAAACTCCTTGTCCGTCGATCTTGCTGGCTGGTTTATTTTATCTCCTCCTCGTCTTCTCACTCATCGCCTCTCCTGACGCGGCTCCTCCGTGGGCCGAGGGGCCCGTTGATGGCAGATCATTAGCAAAGGCTCAGAAGCTGGGAAAAGCTGCCGAGGGCCGCTCCTGGCTTTGCCCACCCGGGGAGAGAACGCCGCCCATCAGCCCCTGATAGGAAAATTGTCAAAGCCACCCCGAATCCCCCTCCCCAGCAATTAATCCCAACACCTAGCCACCTGGAATAATACGGAGTCGGCAGGAGGGGGCCAATCTAGGATCTGCGGAGATATGAGGCCGTCTGGAAGAAGGCTGGCTTGCGGGGGGGGGGGGCTTCCTTTCTCACCAGCCTGAAGGCCTGGAGCCTTCTTGATTTAGGGTCCAACCTGCAAAGTGGGGAGGGGGCCCAGCTGCTGAATGGAATGCTTGCCGCTCCTGGCCTCCCCCCCATGTGCCTCTTCTTCTTACTTCTTTGCTAACGCTTGCTGGCGAGAGTCTTCTGTCGACAAGCTTGAAATGACAATCTGTCAATCTGCCAACTAGGAGATGGGATAGTTGAGGAAAGAGGGAGGGGGAGGGAAGAGGAAAACAACGTCTTTCAAGGGCCGAGTCTTATGTATATCTTCACATATGTGCTTGTTATCTGGAGTGGGGAGTACTGCTGGAAGGCCTTGAGGAGGTCTGGGCGGGAAGGACTGACATGGGCCAGATCCAGGTGTCTTTGGGTTTCGTTTTCCCATCGTGCGCACACGATCCGCGGAGAGTGCCAAGGTGAGACGCTGGAGGAAGAACCATCTTCCATAGTTGTTTTTACCCAGCTCCGCTTTCTGTTCCCTCAATTCTCCCCATCAGAGCATTTGTGGAAAGGGGTCAAAAATGCCAAGACCACACAACGGACAGCCAGTTGGAGCTAATGGTGAAAGCTTCGGGCTAAAGTATCACCTGGCGATAGTGAGTTCTAGTCCCACCTTAGGCGCTAAAGCCATCTGGGTGACTTTGGGCCAGTCACGTTCTCCACACTACTTTGACCACTGCCAAGGGAGAACAAAAAAAAAAAAGCCTAGAAAAATGGAAGAAGAAAAACAGAGAGAATGCCAAGAAGATTTAACTCAAAATTTGCCAGAGATCCATTCTTATGCTTTGAACAGGAGGTGGTATTAAAAGTTTAATTCTCTGGTTGGTTCCTCTCTTCTTGAAACTCAGAAATATCCTCAGCTTTGCAGGGAGAGAGGGGATTGCAATGCTGGAATATTTTGCAAACAATTTTCTGCTGAGATTTTAAAAAAAATAAAAAATAAAGAAGAAATATCCAAACGGTTCCAGGCTTTTGAAACCGAACCACATAGGGCAATTTTTCCAACCCCCTCAAAGTGTTGCCGTGTTTCTTCAGCTGGGCAAGTGTGTTTTCTTCGTACAGGATGGGCTGCAAAGATGGTTTTACAGAGCTGAGTCTCCCAGCCGCAGGCGCAATTTGGGCGTCTGGCTCCGTGGCTTGTGCCAGTGTTGTGTTAATGGCTTGGAATTGATGCATCGCACACCCAGGAAGCTGTCAGGGAACAGCTCAACCCTGCCCTAGATCTGGCACAATCTGCAGTTGTGCACATGCCAAGCAATAGGGGCCATTGTGAGGCCCGGGGTGGGGCAGGAAGGGGGGAATTAAGAGGATATTTTGGAGAGGGGGAGAGACGTTGTGACAAACGTCCCAAAGAGGAACACCTAAGGCCCTGAATGCCACCATTTCAACCTGTCAGCAATGGCGGAAGAGAAGATACGTTCAAATATACACACAAATACACCCAGGCAAGGAAGCTGAGGGCGAGGGGACCGCTGGGCAAAGTATTTTAGGAGCTGGCACATTTTAAGCCAAAGGAAGCAATTGGGAGGGTTGGGGGAAAAGAATTCATTTATTTAATAAACTTGCCTGATGCCACCTAAGCATTTCTGGGGGCTTCTCTGTCAGGACTGAAGAAACAAGCTTAATGGTTAGAAAGGGCAGACAGTGGAAAGAAGGAAATGATGCTGAGACTTTAGATATGAATGTAGTTGTAACTGATGTTATGAAGACTGGAAGTCCTTCCCTTCCTTCCCTTCCCTTCCCTTCTTCCTTCCCTTCTCCTTCCCTTTCCCATTTTCTCTTTTTGTTTGCTTTCTTCTTTCTTTTCTCTATTTTCCATAGATAGATAGATAGATAGATAGATAGATAGATAGATAGATAGATAGATAGATAGATAGATAGATAGACAGACAGACACACAGACAGACAGACAGACAGACAGACAGGAGAGAGAGATGATAGGATGGACTGATGGATGGATAGACAGACAGATAATAGAGATAATAGGAAAGACTGACAGATAATAGCTACAAAGAGATGATAGATAATAGGTAAGAGAGAGAGAGAGATGATAGGATAAACAGATTAAAAATGAAATACTGTTGCCTGCTCTCAAACGTGTACACATACATAACACACATATAAAGGTAAAGGTAAAGGATCCCCCGCACATGCGTGCTGGTCGTTTCCGACTCTAGGGGCCGGTGCTCATCTCCGTTTCAAAGCCGAAGAGCCAGCGCTTGTCCGAGGACGTCTCCGTGGTCATGTGGCCGGCATGACTACACGCCAGAGGCGCACGGAACGCTGTTACCTTCCCACCGGAGTGTTCCCCATTCTACTTGCATTTTTATGTGCTTTAGAACTGCTAGGTTGGCAGAAGCTGGGACGAGTAACAGGTGCTCACTCTGTTACGCGGCACTCGGGATTCGACCCGCCAAACTGCTGACCTTCTGATCGACAAGCTCAGCGTCCTAACCCACTGAGCCACCGCATCCCTATAGCTATATACATACACACACACACACACACACACACACATATATATATATATATATATATATATATATATATATATATATATATATATATATATATATATATATACACCCTTACATATAAATACATATAAATATTAACCACTGCCCATCTTGAATACGTTATTTTTCTCTTTCAAATTGCTTTTTGTCACACACACACATATGCCCACATACACGCCTATACCTATATACATGTAAGCACGACCGAAGAAACAGGCAACAGATATCAAATTCAGCACCCTCCTCGCTCTACAGCTCCGTGGGGTTTACTCCCTTAGTAAACTGCCCTCTCTCTGTACTTCGAATGGTGCATGGAGACCAACTAAAACGGAGGGGCGGGGGGGGGAAATGTTTGGATTGGAAGACTTGCAAAAATGTGACGGCAGTCCAGATGGACATACTTCCCTGCCTTATTGAGATATGGAATTGTCACCCGGAGGGTGGAGGAATTGTTCGGAAATATTTTTAGCAAGGCCGGCTGAGCCAAACGTTCAGTGTGGCCGCTTAAAGGGCCCAAAACGAGGTTTGGGATCTCCGAGGGGTTTAACAAGAGAACCGTCTCCCAAAGTCCACCTTTCTTCATGCTTCCTTCACACTCCTGATGTTCTCCTAATGTTCTGCTTTGCCATCCTTTTATTTTTTTTTAAGGTGGGGGGGGGGAAGGAGAACTGACTGTGGTTTAACTAGTCGGCCCACAGAACTAACAGGGTGAGATCTTGGTGCCACCTCCGCCCGGCTGAAACATTTGCTCCATTGTGCTGAGATGACGGAGAAGGGGAGGAAAGTTTGGGAGCGGGGTGTGGTGGCAGTTAAGAAAAACCAGACCTCCATTTTCAGCTCAGCTGAGCTTTGGAAGCTGCAGAAGAAGGCTTGGCCCCTCTTTGGACCTGCCAAGGCAGGACCTGGAACCGCCCCTCACCTGCCCCAAACCAGATGAGATCTGCGGCCAGCTGGCTTCGATATGAAAAAAGCACGTCTGAACCCAGAAATTAAGCAAAGCCCTGGAGAAGAAAATGGTCTACTGATATGAGCTTCCACTTTAGAAAAGCTGTCTTAGGTGAGGATGAGGAGGATAAAGATGAAGTTGAGGATAACGTAGCTTTCCCTTGCTTTCAGAAGTTGTGGGTGCTCCAACACGGGAGGTTTTTAAGAAGAGACGGGACAGCCATTGGTCAGAAACGGTACAGGTCGTCCTCCATTTACAACAGTCTGTTTAGTGACTGTTCAAAGTTACAACGGCACCGGAAAAAATGGACTCGTGGCCGTTTTTCGCCCTTATGATCATTGCAGCACCCCAACGACCAAAATTCAGGCACTCGGCAACTAACTCGTATTTATGACGGTCGTAGTGTCCCGGGGGGGTCACGTGATCCTCTTTTGCAACCTTCTGAGCAGCAGAGTCAATGGGGAAGCCAGACTCACTGAGCAATTGTGTCACTAACTTAGGGATTCATTTAACAGCTGTGGCAAGGAAGGTGGCAAAATGGGGTGAAACTCGCTTAACGAGGGTCTTGTTTAGCAACGTAATTTTTGAGCTCAATTGTGGTCGTTAAGTATGTATTTTTTTACGCAGGACTAGAAGACCTGCCAGGTCCCTTCAAACTCTCTTCTTTTGCTATTCTGTTCTGTTGCTTTGAAACACAGAAATCGTGTGTGTGTGTGTGTGTGTGTGTGTGTGTGTGTGTGTGTGTGTGTGTGACATCACCCCCCCAACTCTTCTTTACCGTGGGCCAGATTTTTATTTTTTAAAGCTCCCCCTGGATCGCCATCTCATTCCCCACCATCCATCCTGCCGTACTCATGGACAAGTCCTATATCAAGCTGAACTGACCGGTCCTGACTCAGATTCCCAGCTTGGTCATTGAAATGCAGTGATTAATCACCTTGCCTATCTTATCTTTTTTGGGGGGGAAAGAAAGAAAATAAAAAGAGGATGCCTTGTTTCCCTTTGATTACAGGCTCAGCTTTAACAACAGGAAAGTTGCCTGTTGACTTCATTTTTACTGCAGTAGCCTTCCAAAAGAGGGAGGGAGGGAGGGAGGGAGGGAGGGAGGGAGGGAGAGAGAGAGAGAGAGAGAGAGAGAGAGAACTGGGAGCAGGGACCACTGGGTTTTTCCTTTTTTTTAAGGGCTACGTTTGGGCCATAAGGCCAGTGAAGGTCAGAAGTTCATTGCAGCGGAAGGTGGGTTTGTGACTGAAGAGAACTGCCCCGTAGTGGAGAAAGATGAGAAGCTTTTATGTCTATGGAGATTCTCCATCATCCAGGTCAGGGTTGTCCCAAAGGTGCTTTTTCAGGAGGCAACTGGACTTTGTTTTTTTTCTTTGAAGACCTTTTGCTTCTCATCCAAGAAGCTTCTTCAGCTCTGACTGGATGGTGGGGAATGGAAGGATTTATGCTCCTTGCAGACAGCTGGTCATTTGCCTTCTCTCAGAGAGTCCTTGAGGCCACTTGGAGGTTTACCTGTGTCCTCAGGGTCACCTGAGTGGTGCAAATGGGTGAGGAGCCTTCTTGGCTGCAGGAGGTTAGGCTGCAGAAGTTTCCTTGACAAGAGTTTTCAGAAATGGATCGCCATTGTCTCCTTCCTGGGGCTGATAGAAAGTGACTGGCCCAAAGTCACTCAACTAAGGCAGAACTAGAACTCAAGTTTGTCCAGTTTTAACCTGATGCCTTCACTACTACACCAGATTGGTTCTCTTCTCTACTTTTAGTCCGAATCGGGGGGGAGGGGGGGAGTCATGAGCTCAGTTTGGAAAACTGACCCAATTTGAATTGAGTCTATAAATTGTTCTGGTTTGATAGCAATTTGAATGGAATTGTCCAGTTGGAGCAAAGTCTTTTCTGCATATGCTCAGAAGCATCCAAATAGCCCAAATTGCTTAGAAGAATTGTTTTTTGGCTGCCGTTCAGTTGATCTTTCCAATTTGTCAAGTCACCTGGACTTCTGAAGTTCAAACTGAACAACTTTCGTATCAAATCCTATCATCATTTTATCCTGGTTTTATTAGTTCCTCTCCTGCGATAGATGGAGGGAGGTTTGAAAAGAATTATATGTTTCTTGGTGGAGACAAGGGCCGCCAAAGCTGAAAGTGGTAGGTAAACTAGGATTTCTAAAATGGGAAGGTGGTTGACTCCACGATCATGAATAAAACTCATAAAAGCTCTCCATGAACTTCTATGGGTAGCCCAGTGATGGGTGAGTTGAGTTTTTGATTTGGCCCAACAAGATATTCGCCATTCTTAAAATGCCCACAAAATTAGTAGGACTTTGCAAGGCTAAAGCAGTCAACCTTTCCCTATCTGCAGAATCGGTCCAATGAAAATAACCTCCAGATCACCTCGGAACCTGCTAAGTGTATCCTTTTAGAATGTTTATGTGAAAAAGAACAACATAGGATCCCTACGCCGGCCATAACTTGGCTCCGTCAACTCTACCTGTGGGTACACATGCAAGAATTCCTTGCTTCCTCCTTGATCTGAAACAGCACAGAGGAGCTTATCAAAACACCATGTGGTTGAGGGTTCTTTTTCAAATTATTTTTTATTTTCACAGGCTCGGAGCATGGAAGGGGATCTCGATTAAGAGCGCCTACCCTTGAGTTTCAGATTGATCATAATTGTCCAAACAAAGGCCGTTTCTTGGAGTCCAATACCACGAATTCCACTTCGAAATGTCACTCCACCCCAAAGCCAAATAAATACACCGTTTATGCTCTCATCTCTTCACAGCAAGGGACGGCCTTTGAGCGAAGCCCGAGACTCGGCCATCTTCAACATTATCTGTTGAAGAAGAAAAAGAGCATTTCAAAGGCAAAAGTCCATGGAAAACATCTTAGCGCCGGCCCCTGGATGTTCTCGGAGGCCACTCCTGTGAGATCTAAGACGCTCAGCAAAATGCAGGAGGAGACGCTGGACGATGACAGAGATTAAAACCAAATTCTTGAATAGGTCCCAAAGCTAACAAAGGAACAGAGCAGTATAGAAGATTGAGTTAATTGGCCCCAAATTCAGATTTTGGGTTCATTCTTCCTTTTATGACTTATACAAGAATTGGCTTGGATCATTTGACAGTTCCAACAGATAGAAATAGGGGAGGGAGTTCCATTCACCCCATGTTTGATAACCTGTTCATTTGATAAACCAACCCCCCCCCCACTCCATTGTCAGATTACAGAAATTGGGTATGTCTAGTTTAATGGAAAGAAGGATCAAGGTGACACGATAGCAGTATTCCGATATTTGAGGGGTGGCCACAAAGAAAAAGGGGGGTCAACCTATTCTCCAAAGCACCTGAATGCAGGACAAGAAGCAACAGATGGAAACTCATCGAGAAGAGAAACAACCTGGAACTAAGGAGAAATTTCCTAACAGTCAGAACGATTATCAGTGGAAGGAATTGCCTCGAGAAGCTGTGAAGGCTCCAACACTGGAGGTTTTTAAGAAGAGTTTGGACAGCCATTTGCCTGGAATGGTATAGGGTCTCCTGCTCAAGCAAGCTAGAAGACCTCCAAGGTCCCTTCCAACTCTATCATTCTATGTTCATCCTTCTCCTAAAATTGCCATGTGATAAAAAGGAATGAACAAAGAAAGCACATGTGGGAAAACCCCATGAATAAATATATTCTGTTTCTGGAAGAAAAAAAGAAGAAGATCAGCAGAAAGGATGCACATTCAGCAATTTTTCAAGCAAAGGGGTGAACATTCAGAGAAACGGGCCAAAATTGTAACAGAAGAAAGAAAGAAAGAAAGAAAGAAAGAAAGAAAGAAAGAAAGAAAGAAAGAAAGAAAGAAAGAAAGAAAGAGAGAGAAAGAAAGAAAGAAGAAAGAAAGAAAGAAAGAAAGAAAGAAAGAAAGAAAGAAAGAAAGAAAGAAAGAAAGAAAGAAAGAAAGAAAAAATAATTAAGTCTCACAGTAGTAAGGGACTGGGATGGATTCAGCTTACCAAAGGACAAATTAGAAGCGAAGAGAAACCCAAAGTGAGAAATTTGCAAGAATGAGAGTCACAGAGGGACAACAACACTGACCTACTCTTACAAGTGAAAAACTGAAATTGACAGTCTTGCTTGTCTGTGGCTCCAATCCTCAAAGGCTAATCCAGATCTGATGGCTTGCTGTTGATTGACAGGCCATTAGGTAATCACAGAGCTGAGCCTGATGCCAGGAAGAAAGAAAAATATTTTCTTGTTCCTTCCGTGGAGGATTGACTAGAAGGCCTTGTCATTTAATGACATGGCTCTAAGTTTCAGCTGAGCATTGACCAACCTGGAGAGTCACAAAGAAGGAACACTGAGGTCTTCCAAGTATCTTGAATTATAACTCTCCGTAACCAACCATCATGGCCAACAGCCGTGGTCTCTGGGAGCTGTAGTTGAAGAAATCTAGAAGACACCAACTTGTCTATCCCTTATTTCATAACGTCCGAATGTTAAGATGATGGCACCGTGATTCTACCCCACTTTGGACATCATGCAAAATTCTTCTCCATCCTATGAGGTAGCGTGACAGTTTGGCAAAAAAATCAAGAGAACTCTACAGTAAAGGACCACAGAAGAAATATGGAACATCCTTATTGGGACCTCAGCAATGATTCAAGATGGGCAAAAGTCAACAGAAATGTAGGACTCTTTTTGTGCTCCTCCCTTACGCCAAAGATGGGATTCTCATTCCGTTGCTTTGACCTCTGGAAATTGCTGAGGGATCAGTGTGAAAGTCCTAGGATCATAGAGTCACTTGGCAGTCCTAGTCGATCTAAATCTGTCTGTGGAAAACTGAAACTTTATCAGAGGAACCCCAACTTAATACACCCCAAAATGAGAAGTCCATCCCTTTTCTGATAACTGATTGTTAATTTCATTTATCTTCTCCGGTTAGAGAAAAGCTTATCAGGGTCTTAAGAGGCATTGATCTAGAAACTCTACTCACAACTATCTAGGAATCAAGAATAAAGTATCTGGATGGGGTATCATCCTGACCAGATCTCAACCACTTAATGTATTCTAGACGTCTTCTCATCTGTTTTGGTAATGTGGTCAAAAGAAGTCCAAGTAAAGTTAAGAGATAGAATAGAATAACAAAGTTGGAAGGGACCTTGGAGGTCATCTAGTCCAACCCCCTGCTCAGGCAGGAAATCCTATACAATTTCAGACAAATAGCTGTCCAGTCTCTTCTTAAAAACTTCCAGTGTTGGAGCACCCACGAGTTTTGGAGGCAAGTCGTTCCACGGATTAATTGTTCTCACTGTCAGGAAATTCCTCCTTAGTTCCAGGTTGCTTCTCTCCTGGATTAGTTTATTGGATTAGATGTTGGACAGGACTGGAAAGGATGAGGGGGGGAAAAAGCAGGTCCAATGTTTGGAGAGCAGAAAACAGTTCCCATATGTGAATAGAATGCAGCAACCAGGACTTTTGAGGTTCAAGGAAAGCAGATAAAGGGAAATATATCAAATCACACACAGCACGGCAGATGTTCTCTCAAAATGTTAGAATTTGGATCTTCACTACCATCGGAGGTGACCGCAGCAGCCATTTAAATAGTTTTGAAAGGACAGATCCATAGAAGATCAAGCTATCCAAGGCCACCAATACTGATAGCTGATGTTACTTCCAGAATCCACATAACAAACTTAGAATACCGGTTGCTGAAAAGCAGCCTGGAAACCTCACCTCCTCTCCTTGTGAACATCTCAAATAGCTGCTGTTTGGCTACTGGGTGACCCCCAAATTCTGGGCTAGATGGAACTTTGGTGTGATCCAACCTCACAACCTCACGGGTGTCCTCCAAACGCAATCTCTCGCTGTCTTTTTCAGCGGTGTGCCCTTTTCAAGTCCGCCTATAAATGGAACAAAGAATCTTCCCCTCCCCTTTGCTGTTTTTTGACAGTTGGATTTTAAACATTTGTTACACAAATGTGTCCCAAGAGGCAGCACAACTTTGGTAAAGGGGAAAAAAAAAAGCTTAACAGTTGGGCCGTTTGGCAGAGATTTAGCAGCCCCTGCTCGGGGTTGATTTAATGGATGTCGTCAAACTTTAGTGCTGCGTCAGTATGAACTTCGCTTGCACTGGATTTTTGGAGGACTGCTTTCTCCCTTGCAAATATGTTTAAAACAATGCTTTAAAAACAGTACAAAATGGAAGATAATTTATTTCCCAAAGGCGAAACCTCAGGGTTTTTTTGGGGGGGGGGGTTGGTATTAAGGTTGGAACACTCAAACATTCCTCTCCTTTGTCACCGTTACGCCTTCCATTGTAGAAGGACTTTTGCCACCCAGGCACATAAATAGTAGAAAAATAAAGACCGTGGCCGTAGACGGACCAGATTTTTTGATTTTGCACTAAACCGGAGCAGGTTTAGCCTTCCTTAACTTTCCAAAGGAACTCGCCCTAGTGCCTAAAATCCCCAAACAACACAGTGGCTGCCAATTATGGGCACTGAGTCCAGCATTCATCTGGAGAGCACCAGGCTGGGCAAAGCTGAATCAGCCAAATGTAAAGAGTGCAGTTAGCAAATACGATTCATCATATAACACCAAGACATTTATTTATGGCCCAGAGATGAGCAGGAAAACAGGAAACTTCCATGTTCTGTTAACCGCAGTCTATCCTTATGTCAAAACCAAAAATTATAGTCAGCTTAAATGAGCGAAAAAAGAAAGAAGGCAAAGTTGGAAACGACAACTTGGAAATGCCTTGTTTCAGGAAACCCAGACTGAATGAGGGTCTTTGATTCTTTCAACAGCTTTCTTCTAAACCATACAATGAATAGTTAAGGGAACTGGGTATGTCTAGTCCAGGGGTCGGCAACCTTGGCTCTTTTATGACTCGTGGACTTCAACTCGCAGAATTCCTGAGCCAGCATAGCTGGCTCAGGAATTCTGGGAGTTGAAGTCCACGAGTCATAAAAGAGCCAAGGTTGCCGACCCCTGGTCTAGTCTAATGAAAAGAAGGACTAAGGGTGACATGATAGTTCTCTTCCAATATCCGAGGGGTAGCCACAAAGCAGAGGGGGTCAACTTATTCTCCAAAGCACCAGAAGGCAGGACAAGAAATGGAAACAGATGGAAATTTATCAAGGAGAGAAGCAACCTGGAACTAAAGAGAAATGTCCCGTCAGCGAGAAGAATTAACCAGTGGAACGACTTGCCTCCAGAAGTTGTGGATGCTCCGTCACTGGAGGTTTTCAAGAAGAGATTGGACAACTATTGATCCAGGATGACATAAGGGTTCCTGATTTTATGCAGGGGGGGTGGGCAAGAAGACCTCCAAGGTCTCTTCCCTTACAAGGAAGAGGGCAGGAAGAAATAAGGAACCAAGCAACCCTCCGCCAGGTACATCTCGCTCGGACCTTTCTGAGGTTCTATTTGGGAGATCCCACTGCCCAAGCCACTGCTTGTGACCACTAGGGGTCACTCTGAAACTCCCCAAAGTATTAGCACAGGGGTGCCAAACTCAATTTCATTGAAGGCCGCATCAGCATTGCGGTTGCCCTCAAGGAGCCAGGTGGGTGTGGCCAGGGTGGGCGTGGCCTACTGGGTGGGCATGGCTAGACTGTGTATGGCCTACTGGGTGGGCATGGCCAGCTCTACATCGTTGGCATCAAGGGTGCCTATGGGGGCCTGGGCAGGAGTGGGACAGATCTGAGGGCCTCTGGCAGAAGGAGATGGGACCGGGGCAAGTGCCAAGGCAGCTGGGGTGCATTCCCTCACTGTTTCCAGGATGGCTTTGCGGGTCACATGAAACCACTTCGCGGGCCAGATCTGGCCCCCGGGCCTTGTGTTTGACCTGTCTGTATCAGCAAAACAAGCTATTCCTCAAGTTTCTCCATACTTAAGTGGAAATTACCTGATCATTTGTATTAGGGAGAATTAAGAAAAACACAAACAAAAGTAGAAACGGAGGTCAGAGTTGGGAACTGAAAAGACACAAAAGGAGGGTGGGATTTTGTAGGTACGAAGTGCGAGCTTTAGATGCAAAGATCGCAGCTGTCACGGGCCACATGGTCCTGGGAATACAAGATCCATCCTGAAATTAAGGTGCAAAATGCCAGCCCTCATCTGAGACATTTGGGACAGACTGCAGCAAAATCTAAGGATGAAAGAATTATTTCAGGCAAGCACAGAAATTAAAGAGACAGTTACCCCCCCCCCCCCCCACACACACACACCCCTTGACTTTTAGTGACCTTAGCAATTTTGGAGGAGGAGGAGGAGGAGGAAGACTGTAGCCTTGGTACTTTCTGAGCTATTTTTCTGCCTCTGCAAAGCGTTTGTGCAATCCAACTGGTTCATCCCTACAACTGTCATCACCACAGGGAACACTTTTAAAAAATGGCCAACTTCTTTGCTTTTAAGCAACTCAGTATTCCACCAGCGGTCCAGGAAACCTGAAGAAGAGGCAGATGCCCATGGAAGGAAACCACCCACCCAAATTTAAGCCCCTGGGCCAACGACTCCAAGCCTGTGGAGGGAATAGAGGAGCTGAAGAAGCCCAAAGGCCATTGATGAAGTGTGAAAAATAACTTTATAATTTCTAACTTTTCTCGGTGAAGAAAAGATGGGGGAGTATTTGGAAGAACACAATGAACCTTCGGCTGCTGTTTTCTTAGTAGCTTAAATTTGAAGAATTCCATTATTTTTCCCCCTGCCAAGGTGTGATTTGGACAGGGTTTCTCTTGCCATTTCGTGCAAGAAGGAAGTGTGCTGCCAAATGAAACAGAGGGAAAAGGAGGGCTGTGCCCACCTGGCTCGGGAGAAATTAAATTTTCTTCCGCTCCATCCTGAAATGCAGACTGTTCTTGAACTTCTTTCAAGTGTCCCACGTAGCACGGACACCCTTGTCTTTCTGTTCCCCATTTCCAGCAGGAGCAAGATTGAGTTTCCAAGAGGAAACTGAAATGCAAAAATATAGCAGAGCGAATCTCCATATTCGTAAGGAAAAAAAAATTAACTATAAGTGCCCTTCTTCCCAGTTTCTTTGATCGATTTGCCCCGAAAGATGTTCATTCGCCAACTTGGTGGAGAGAAAAACAGTCATTTTCACTTATTTTCTCCCCGTGCCATGGAAGCCCAATTCTAAAGCAACAGATGTACAGATGTTTGAAAACATCTGGATCCCAGCTGGACTTGCAGCTGGACTCCATCAGTCGCAGATTGCCAAGTTTTACAAATATTGTTAGAAGGAAGGCCATAAATAAGTTATCCATTCTGAGAAGTTGACCAGTCAGACACCGTCCACGGTCATTCCTCTTTTGCTACCACTTTGGCAAATAGATGTTTTGGACGGTTCCAGATTCCACGCTGTACGTAATTCCATTTTTTAAAAAAACACAACAACAAACAAAAACAAATGGCATATCTTCCGTCTCAGCTGCACGGTGAGGTCTTCCAAAATGTTTTCACTATCACAAAACGGGAATGTGTTTTCTTTGCGCAAGATTTGTATCCTTAAAGGGGTGGAAGCAGAAAAAATTCTGTGGACATCCTTTCTTCTTGAGAAGCTAGCTTTCCAAATGCAGGGAAGTTTATGCAGAGCGATAGTTAAAGATACTGGTCCCTAAATTGAAGCCTCAGTGGAACAGCCCAGAAAGATGGTTCATTATGGGCTGTGGATGTGGTTTGGGAAGAAGAAAACTGAAATAATGACTAGGAAGCTTCCTTTTTCAAAGGTGGGTCCATATTTTAATCAAAGGCTGCTCCCTGCTGGACAGAGGCAAACCGACTTAAAAGACAGAAAAGTTATTTGCGGCTTTCCAAAAAAATCAGAACGTCATCTAGTAAATGAGTTCAGGAATCAACTTTTTAAAGATTTTTTTTTCCCCACAAAAATTTAGGATATTCAGCCTACAGAAAAACGTCAATTTCTTCATTTAACATTTATTCATTTTGCCGAAGGAAGTTCTGAATTTTGAAAAGCACTGAAATAATGTGAAATAAGCTACTGAAATTCCATTGCCGGACTTAAGAGTAATATATTTTGGGGGTTGCGAGTTGCGAGGGCGCTTTGCACTTTGCAAATGTGGTCCAAGTTTTTTTTCTTTTTTAAAAAACTCAAATCTGCACCTAGCACTTCAAGATCCAGGTATGCCTTGAAGAGACGGAGTACTTCGGATTAAGTCTCAGACTTTAAGGAGATTCACTCTTTCGACAGTTTGCATTCCAAGCTGGGAAGAACCAGGATACATCCAGTAACAATATTCTCAGAAAGAATACAAAAGGAGAGGCATTTAAGCCGAGCAAACCGACCTGAAATTATTATTGTTGTTGCAATTGTAATAAGGATTGCAATTGCAATTTGTTGCCAATCACTAGCAAAGCAGGGAATTGCAGTTAAAGGGCAACCCATAACTGGGCTTTATATATACATATACGTATACGTATACACAGGGCTTTTTTTCTCATAGAACACCTAGAACAGAGTTCCGGCACCTTTTTTGGATGGAACCTTGTAGAGTAGGCAAGGTGGGTTGTATGACATGTGTGAGTTCCAGCACCTTTTTCTTTTACTAAAAAAAGCACTGCATATACATATACAAAGGGACGCAGTGGCTCAGTGGGTTAGGACGCTGAGCTTGTCGATCAGAAGGTCGGCAGTTTGGCGGGTCGAATCCCGAGTGCCGCATAGCAGAGCGAGCGCCTGTAACTCATCCCAGCTTCTGCCAACCTAGCAGTTCGAAAGCACGTAAAAATGCAAGTAGAAAAATAGGGACCACGACGGTGGAAAGGTAACAGCGTTCCGTGCGCCTTTGGCGTCTAGTCATGCCGGCCACATGACCACGGAGACACCCTCGGACAAGCGCTGGCTCTTCGGCTTTGAAACGGAGATGAGCACCGGCCCCTAGAGTCGGAAACGACTAGCATATATATATATAACGACTAGCATATATATAAAGCCCAGTTATGGGGTTCCCCTTTAAGTGCAGTTCGAGGCATTCTTCGCAAACGGGGAAAGTCGCAGGGAAGTCTGCGAAGAACAGAGCCCAAAGCTTTCTGCACACGCCCAGAGGCATTGCGAAAAGGTGGGAGAGAGGACGCCGGGAAATGCAGCTATCCTGCAAGGAAGAGCAGCAGCGTGCGTACGTTCTGCGCAGGCGCGGACCCGGCCGAGCCGAAGTCGAAAACCCTAGAGTTGGAGGCCTAAGGCGGCGCGCTCACACAAACGTCACTTCCGATGTCATTTGGAGGCTGCCATTTGCGGAGGAAGAAGCATGTCATTCAACGAGCTCTGAAGGAAAACGCCCCCTTCTTCCTTCTCTCCAGCCAGGGACACACACGCGTTTTATTCCCTCCCTCCCGAACTCCGGCCCATCTGCGAACCGAGAGAAGCGGGGAAGTCTCCTCCCTCTGATGTCGCCTCGAAGCCCTGACTTGAGCGCTGCTCCCGTCCCTCCCTCTATCCCCTTGGGGAAAGGAAAAAAAAAACAGTTCTCCGACGCATGCGCTGACGTCCGCCTTCCTCAGGGCCGGGCCAAAAGCTGGTGACGGGGCGCATGCGCGGGGCGCCGTGCTGCTTCTAGAGCTCGCCCGCTCGGCGCTGCCTCCGCGGCGGCGGATCCTTAGCCGGCGGGGCCTGCGGGGACGGGTTCTTCCATCCGGGATGGGCCGGGACGCGGCCGGGACCTCCGCCATTCTCATCCGCCGGGATCGTGCGAGGCAAAACCCCGAAGGAACCGGGGCGAGGTGAGCCTGTCAGGGGGCAGAGGGCGGGGCGCGCCGAGGCTCCGCCCATCTGGCCCCTCCCCGCCGGCTGGCCCCGCCCATCCCAGCTCTTCTCTTGCCTTTCTGAGCGGCCCCGCCCTTTTCCAGCCCCTGCCAGACGCCTCCCACCCCCATCTCCTACCTTGGACCCCGCCTCCCATAATCCCCAGCCGCGGGTGGATTATGGGACTTGAGGCGCACCCCAATTTTGGAAGGGGAGGAAAAAGGTGATGGGAGTTTGCCCAGCTGGTGCCCTCCAGGCAGGCTGGGCTACCCTCTCCCATCCCTCGCCCTCCTCTTTGGAACCCTGGCTGGGAATGATGGGCATTGGAGCCCTGTCCTTCTAGGGGACTGTAGCTGCTGGGATGAGCTGTTTGGAGTTTCTCCAGCAGTGGGTAAGGTTGCTAGAGCTGCCCTTCAGCGGTGGTGCCCTCTCGGATCCCAATCCCCATCACGCCAACCAGCCGGACCAGGGGGTGGCAGTTGGGTAAGGGGGTCCTCGTCTCTCAGTGGAACAGAGAATAACAGAGTCGGAAGGGACCTTGGCGGTCATCTAGTCCAACCCCAGCCCCCACCCCGATAGACCCAAGACTTTTTCATTGTGCTTATCTGCCCTGCTTCATTCAAGGCATAATTTCACTGTTTCTCAACCTTGGCAACTTCAGCTCCCCAAAATCCAGCATTTCCAGCTATAAATCTGAGACCGAACTATCCAAAACTCTTTGCAGTGATACTTCTAGAAAATAACGCCAAACTGATTGTCCTGAACTAGTTCAGGCTGTTAGAGGGAATAATAGTCCTAGGAGCTACACTAACTAGAATGCTTTCTTGGGGCGTGGGAAAATTTCCTAGCTTTAGTTTCTGGGGGTCTTTTGTTTCTTCTTCTTCTTCTTTTTTTAAGTAGGAAAACCCCCGAAGTGAAACAGACATTTTTCGGGCACGGCGTCTTCTGATTCTGCCTTTGAGCCTGCCTCCCGAGTGCCTTCAGGAGGTGACCCACGATAGAAGGGGTGGGCTTACTCATTGCCTCACAAAACCTTAGATTATTTCTATCCTTTCTCCCAATGCAGTAAATTGACTGCCGTACAGTTATTCTCAAACAACGCTAATTGGATGACTCTAAAAGATGCCGGAGGTCATTAGTGGAGATCCTGCCTCAGTGAGCCTCCTTGTTGGCTAGAGAAATAATTGAATGAAAGAGATGCCTGACCCTTCTACCCATCAGCAGACCTCAGTGGTTGGTCATCTGCATATCAAGTTAGTCCCTGGGTACAGGAGCTAAAAAAATGTGTTGCAGAACTGTGAGGGCAGATCGCCACTGATGCCTTAGGGGAGAGACTACAGACTGCTAAATGGAAACTTAAAAAACAGATACGTCTTTATTTCCATCTTAAAAAGAACAAGAAGAGGAAAATAATGTGGACAAACTAGTGTTAGAGCTAAAAAAAAAACCCTCCGTCTTTCTGAGTTATATTACAAATGTCATCAGCAAAATGTGAAACATACCATGGTTTGTCCAGGTTTTCGGTTTTTAGCTTGTCCCAATCCTGGTCAGTTGCTGTAGGCAGAAAACATGACTCCTGTTTATCCTAAGTTTCCAAAGTCCACATTAACAGAATAACAGAGTTGGAAGGGATCTTGGAGGTCTTCTAGTCCAACCCCCTGCTCAAGCATTATAACATTTCAGACAAATGGTTGCCCAGTCTCTTCATAAAAACCTCCAGTGATGGAGCGCCCACAATGTCGAGAGGCACCCACAAAACAGCAGTCCTCCTGAACTACCCTAACCCTCAACAGAACGTGCACTTGCTTAATCTTTCCATGTCTGGGTGGTGATGTTGGTGACCAGTTTCAAAAGTTTGGCTTCGTAGTCACACAGATGTTTCCGCCGTGTTGTTAATGTGCTTCTGGACCTGCCTCTGGTCCTCCCTCCCTCCCTCCATCAGAGTAGTTATCTTGCCTGCTCTGCTCACAGAGACCTAGAGAGACCTCTGTGACATCAGAACTTCGCAAGGCCATGCTGAGGAGAACATCTGTGGACCACGGACAGGTCCCAGATCTGGACAGCAGGAACCCAACGGCCAGAATGTAACCACCGCACCGTGCTCCATGATGTGGCTTGGGCAGGCCTTGGGTGGCCTGCAGATCTTCCTAACCCCTTTCATCCTCACACCTAGAACATGTCACCCTCCTAACGTGTAAGTCGCAGGGGAATGGCTTAATTAAGGAACCGGTTGTGGGTATGTTGCAACTCAGAAAGTCCAAAAAGCAGAAACTAGCGTTAGGGCAGAGGGTAGCCTTGCTTCAATCACAGCTGGTCCTCTCCAGGAGAAGCCTCCCCGGAAACATATGTAATTTAGGATGGCTTTGAATATTCAGTTACAAGCAAGCCACCGTGAGCGGGAGCGGAGCAACTGTGACCTTGAACGTGCAATACTTGGAATAAATAATCAAGAGGGGGTTAATTGGGCGCTTAGAAGCCGGCTGAGTCTCCTGCAGCTGCTGCTTCTCCTGGGCAGTCAAAGGCTGACTGGGTTGGTTTCCTCTAAAGACGGTACGTTGACCCAAAGGAGCGTCAGTTCCGAAGAAAATCTTTGAAACGGGATCTGGACCGTGGACCCCAATTTTGCTGGCATCGTTGGGGGAGGATGCTTTCTCCCTGGGTGCTGGAATCAGCGGGTTTTTATTTTCTTATTTCTATATAAAATATATATTTGCATTGACAGTCTTTGTTTCCCTTCCTTTCCCCACATTTTGCTTACAACTAGAGTCCGTTTAATTATCCGAAGGCATGGCTTGACTTGATTCTTGGAAAGTCCCTGCTCTGACGTGGATCAGCTCACTTACGAGACGGCTGGACTTATTTCACATTCTGTACTTTTGAATTATTCACTATTGTTGACATTGTATCACTGCGCTGCTGTTCGCATTCTGGGCTGTTGAGAGAGGTTTAAAGAGTTATTTGGGGAAAGCAATTTATTTTGTCTTTTCGCTCATTGTTATTTTGCATTTAATTAGCAATTTCTCTCGGATTTGCTGGCATCTTCCTTTTGTGTGTAGACCTTGGCTGTGTAATGGCTACTGTGTTCTCCTGCTTTTTTAAGTTGCTTTAGGTTTTCCGCTTAAAATAAAAGTAAATCAAATTTTAAAAGGTTAATAGCAAGAACCAATATACCAGAACTCACAGCTCTCCGCTACAAGGTAGCAAAAGAGGGGTAATCAAATCCTTAAAATGTAAAGGCTAAAATAACGTAGAAATGAAATTAAATTGCAATTTTGTTGGAAACGTGGGTAAATGAAACAATAACATAGCAGCTACAACTGACAAAGTAACCTCTGGAAAAAAAAATATATTACTACAAATGGAAAGACGTATCTAATCTTAATTGCCCAGGGAAGAATGTGTTTCATACTGTATAACCGAAACGACCTTTAGCGTCCCAAGTCGCAAGCCTTTGATGGTCAACCTCAGCCGGATGAATAAATGCCTAAAATAGAAGTTTTTCACCTTGACAAAAAATGGTTCCAAGTCATCCTGGTTACCGAATTTTTTGCATCAGTTGCAAGTTTCAAGCGGTCCCCGGGCAACATGCATTCTGTCTTCCAGATGGGTCATCACCTTCTGGACTATGGAAATGGCCTGCAGGCAGATGGCCAAAGTAGTGAGCAGGACAGATGGCCTGAATTTGACACTTCCCAAAGCAGCTGGTGGCAAATAACACTGCCCATTAACCACACTCTTTTCTTCTTCCGAAGAATGAAAATATCTCTCTCTCTCTCTCTCTCTCTCTCTCTCTCTCTCTCTCTCGATGCTTGAACTTGACGAGGGAGCCAAAGTTCAAGAGTGCTTCTCCAGCAAAAACACCTGCTTTCATGTTCAGCAGATGTTCTGTACTTTCCAGGTGATGCTCCACTTGGGTTTTCTCTCGGCCTGCCCCGATTGTGACCAGCACGCTGTTCCGTTTACGCTTTTGGGTGGGCTAGCCCAGATATGACCGCGTGTGTATCGTAGACGCCCAACGGATCGGCAAGATGTCAGACTAACCCGTTGTCCTAGTCAGGTATGTATGCTTTTTCTGGATTCTTCAACCTGCTCGATCCATGCCGATTCGGAAGAGGTGGCCCTTAGAAACATCCGCACGCACACACTTCCACACAACTCTTAGCCAGCTCCCCGTTCACAAAAGCTTCTTCGAATCGGTGGAGACAAAACAGCAGAGGAAACTTCTGAAGTTTGTAAACTGGCCTCAGTTGTTCCGTTAGAAAGCCACGGAGCAGGAGGAGGAGGGTCTTTCCCAACAGGTAGGCAATTTAGGGAAATGAGCTTGATGGATGATGTTTCAAACTGGAAGCACCACTAGATGTTCGTGGCCAGTTGCCACCCACCCACGTAATTAGGCTGTTTGTTTGTTTTTTTAAAAAAACTGCAGCTTCCTTTGGAGGGGGGGAGTCGTCTTTTCATCAAGAGTTCACAGTATTCAGAGGTTGAGCATTTGACGGACTTTTCTCTGAGCTTTTTGTACGGTTAATACTTTTAAGTCCTTGCTGCGTTTTGCTGCCCTGTCGTCACTTCTTGTGTGTAGTTATTGCCTTTTATTCAGCAAATGCAAACCCTGCTTTGATATTCTGATGACCGAGAAAACAGACTTGAAGTCCCAAGTTAAAAGCGTTTCATCTGCCATCCTTATACACGATCAGACTCTTTTTGGCCTCGGCTAAGAGGATGCTGGCTGTGATCTACATAAACTGCAATGCAGCATCCTTGAAGGGCACCAGGTTGGAGAAAATTAATATAAGCAACTTTACAAAGCCGCAAAACAGTCGATCCCCTGTCTAAAACGTTTGTGATTTGAAAGAGATTCCGTTGTGCGAAGGCTCTGTGCATCAACGTGAGGTTGGAGTGATTCCCCCCCCCCCGCTCTAATGTTTGGTCACATTTTGGGGGGGGGTTCAACAAGTCAACCTCATTTATGCTGTCTTCTCTTCCCCCTGCCTACAGCGAGTCATTTAATTTACACAGCATCTTTGAAGAAGCAAAGCCAGGGTTTTGCTGCAGAATTGCTCTGTGGATTAAGATCTGAACTCTGAGCCAAAAATGAAGAGTTCAGTTTCCCTCATCTGTTTTTTTTTTTTTGTGATCTGACAGTAATCAAGTCATGCCTAGGATGTTGTGTGGATGACGGATTGTTTCCCAAAGGCAAGGTTAGATCTTCTGCTTCTGCAGAGTGTCCTTTTTCAGTTGGATTCCTAAGGATCGTAAGCCATGGGCTGGTTCAGACATACCAGCCCGGTTTGTTCACCAGTCTCAATGACCGAAAAAATTGCTAGAGACCAGAGCCAGCTTAGTGAAGTGGTGAAGGCATCAGGCTTGGAAAGCAGGAGACTCTTGAGTTCTAGTTCTGCCTTAGGTGCAAAATCTGCTGGGTCAGCTTGAGCCAGTCCCTCTCTCTCGGCCCTGGGAAGGAAGCAATGGCAAACCGCTTTTGAAAAACCTTGCCAGGAAACGTGCGGGGGACTTGTCCAGGCAGACTCTTGAGTATTTGACCCAACTGAAAAAAAGCAAAAAAACTAATTGAGGGGTGATTACTATGTTTAAGTCAAGGCTGCACCTCCTCTGCTCCTCTTCACGGGGGCTTTTCTCCGCTGTTTGTAAAAACAGTGAGGAGGAGGAGGTAGAATCAACCCTACTTTCCTTCCGCCCTTGTTTTCTTGAGCTTGCACGGCCCAGCTTCCCGCCTCGATTTGTAACAAACCAAGGATAAGATGCAAGCTGGTCAACATGCCTCTAAAACTGCATTCCTGTGTGCTGGTTTGTAGGGAAAAGGAAGCCACCATTTGTGAGGAAATCGAAAAGCATCTGCTCGGCTATCGGCAAATCAATAGCGTGCTTTCAGCCCAGCCATCAAGCATAATAGCACTGAATCAATAGGGATTTTAGGATGAAAAGGGTGTCTAGGATTTCTTCCCATTCCTGGCAGTGGAGAGATTTACGCTGCAGCTGTTCGTAATACTTTGATTTTCTGTTCAAATCGTGGGGTGCTCTCTGGGGAGGCCTTCCTTTCCCAGCGAGCCCTGATTTAATGAGACCATTTGTGCCTTCGTGAAGCTCCTCGGAACTTCACTCAAGGCACCAAACGGGGCTTAGCAAATGTTCCCACTGGGCAAAGTAAGGAATCTTCCCTGTGCAAGGAAAATGAGAAGGATGGCCAGGCAAATGAGGACGAATGGATGGATCAAAAGCAGAACTTTTTATTCTGTAAAGGCTGAATTTTCCAAAAAAAAAAATTGTATGTAATTCTTAGGTGAAAGTAATTGAAATGCCAATCTCATTTAATACGGATAAAAGTATTCAAACGTCTACAAAAAAACAACGAAAACCAGCATTACACAAAGGAAGTCCAACGATTGGGTCTGTCAAGAAGGAGATGGATTTCATGAGCCTCAAGGTTTTACACTGGAGAAGCCAGTCCACAAGAAAAGGAAGCAGTGGGGAAGAGAGGGGGATTTTAACTTTATGGGGTCCTTGGTGCTCTCTGAGCTTGGTTGCTCACTGATGTTACTTAGTTTGAATAAGGAAACATCTGCAAGAAAAGAATCAAGCTCAGAGAGCACCAAGGACCCCACAGTCATCTTCTCCCCCCGCCCCACTCCACAAACCCCATTCCCTTCTAGCACCGATAATATGCCCTAGTTGGGTCATGAAATGTTTGCAAAAAAAGCAACCACACTCAGAGAGCATCAGGGATCCCACAATCATCTCCTCCTCCTCCCTCACTCCCTTCTACCACTACGATTTAATTAGGTAATGACACTTGAAAATCAAACTCAGAGAGCATCAAGGATCCCACAACCTTCATCTCCTCCTCCTCCTCCTCCTCCATGGCCCTCACTTCCTTCTACCACTGCCGATTTCTTTGGGTAATAAAACTTAAAAATCAAGCTGAAATAGCATCAAGGACCCCACAGTCGTCTCCTCATCCCCCTCCCCCTCTGCAAACCTCACTCCCTTCTAGCACTGATGAAGTTATTTAATTGGGTAAGGAAATGTCTGCAAGAAAACAAGCTCAGAGAGCACCAAAGACCCCTTATTTCAACTCTGGGCTACAAAAGGAACTTTAATTTTATTTATTTATATTTATTTGTTCATTCACTTATTTATATTTATTATACTTGAGGACTTGTACAAGTCCTTTATGCAGCCAGCGAAATGTAAAAAATGCCCCGATTAGCCCTTAGGATCTTAAATATTTGGTCTGCTGAGTCTGTTAAGACCAACCTTGGATCCGTTGATTCTGGAGTCCCTCCTGTTGCGTTTTGCTTGCCTCGTTTAAATTAGAATAGGGTGGGCTGTCCGTCGTCCCTTGACAATAGTTGATCTGCTGTCTACGAGCCACAGTGCACAGCTACTCACTGCTTACTTCCCCTCACAGGGCCAGTCCAGAAAATCATGCAGTCATCTGGGCACAGGTTGCGTGACGTTGAGCATCATCCCCTCCTTGCCGAGAATGACTGCTATGATTCGCTGTCATCTGAGTGCGACGCGGGGGACCACGTCTGGTTCATCCGTGACAGCTGTGGGATGGTCTGTGCAGTGATGACCTGGCTTCTGGTGGTCTACGCCGACTTCGTGGTCACCTTCGTCATGCTGCTCCCTTCCAAAGACTTCTGGTATTCCCTGGTCAACGGAGTCCTCTTCAACGGCTTGGCTGTGCTGGCGTTGTCTTCTCACCTAAGAACAATGCTGACGGATCCAGTGAGTACGGTGGCTGACAGTTTCGGGTGCCATGCCGAGGACTCTTTCTTGACCATGTGCCACGCTGGCTGAGGAATTCTGGGAGTTGAAGTCCACAAGTCATAAAAGGGCCAGGTTTGAAGACCCCTGGTCTAGGACAACTCGCCATGGCCAATGTGCCACAGGACAACTTGCCGTGGAACAAATGTTACATATTATTGAAGAAATGGTGGAATAGAATTATTAAATGAAGGATGCAAAAGGAGGGGTAAGATGAAGGACAAAAAAAGTGAAATTTTAAATTATTTTAAATAATAAAAAGTATTGATGAATTGTCCTGTGGTGAGTTGGCCATGGAGAGTTGGCCGTGGTGAGCTGTCCCATTCCGAATCCCCCAGCCAATGCAGCCTTGAGGATTCTGGGAACTGAAGGGCAGCCTATTTGGGGAACATGTGATCAAGGAGCAGCCCTGAGCTTTGTCTCTCTGCCTTTCTAGGGTGCCGTGCCCAAAGGAAATGCCACAAAGGAATACATGGAGAGTTTGCAGCTGAAGCCAGGGGAGGTCATCTACAAGTGCCCCAAGTGTTGTAGCGTGAAGCCAGAGCGTGCCCATCACTGCAGGTATCCATCACACCTCCGGGGAGTTGCCTTCTCAGAGGGGGCTGCTCCCCTTAATTTAAGGGGCCTCCGCAGTCCCAGAGGTATGGATTGAGATCATTCCTCTTTCAAGCTGCCTCTCTTTTGTGCTCAGCAAGAGAGCACAAGGGGGCTGTTTCCTAGGTGCTGCTGCCTTCTTGAACGCAGCTGCTGCTTCGGTTTGGCTCAGTCCCCCCCACCTTCCCCCTCAGGCCCCGAACTGTTTGAAACTGTTTGAAGGTGGGAGGCTGGGGGAGGTAGGGAACACAGAGGTAGAGCTTGTTGACCTTCATAAGAGCCGGCTCCTTTTCCAGACTGAAATGCACCGGGGGGGGGGGGCTCTTTTTGAAAGACAAGATGAAAATGCTGCCTCTTTCCCCACCCCCCCAACCCTGCCCCAGTCTCAGCTGCTGGCAGCCCCCCCCCCATGACATTAACTCTGCAGGGAAGGCTAAAGCTACTTTGATTGAGATAATAAAAGATCCTTGCAAGCATCGGGTGGAAGATCTCTCGTTAAAGAGAAATTTCCCCCCCCCCCCCGGAACTGAGGAGGAACTTCCTAGCAGGGAGAATATCTCCCCCCCCCCCGAGTTTGTGGGCGTTCCATCGCTGGCGGTTTTCAAGAAAAGATTGGAGAACCATTTGTCTGGAATGGAGTAAGGTCGGAGAGGGCTGGGTGGCTTAGACTAGAAGATCTCCAAGGTCATCCCAAAAGTGCTTTTCAAAAGGCAACTGGACTGTCTTGGTGTGGGGGGGTTTTCTTTGTTTTTCTTTCCTTGAGAACCTTTTTTGCTTCTCATCCAAGAAGCTTCTTCAGTTCACTTTGAGGACCGAAGAAGCTTCTTGGATGAGAAGCGAAACATTTTTCAAGGGGAAAAAAAAACAACCCACAAAGTCTAGTCGCCTTTTGGAAAGCGTCTTCGGGACAAACCGTGTCCTGGATGATCGAGACTCTCCACAAACATCTTCAAGGTCCTTCCCATTTTTTATGAAGGAGCCGTATCTCCTCTTCTTTTTGACACTTCAGCGAATTAAGGAGGCATCTGCCTAAGCCTCTTCTGAATGTTGTCTCCTTTCTCAGAGCTTAAAAAAAAACCCTTTCACCCCTTTCTGCCCAGTTGAGGGTCCCGGTTTGTCCCCATCGAGGTCTTCTTCCTGACTCTTTACAGGTGGGGGCCAAGCAAAGTTCTTGCCTTCTCTACTTCAGCATTTCTCCAAAGAAGACTCCAAAGTGCCACCGTATAATCTTCCCTCCGATGAAAAATACCCTGATACGATACAGACTTGACCTGTTTCCCAACATTTCTCTTACAGCAGATGAGCAGTTCAGAAATACGAAACATAAATAAATAAAAGTTTTGTCCGGTTCATAAAAGAGGAAATGGATCTGGCTTGTTTATTGTATGCAAATAACCGTAGATTTTTCAAAGAAATCGATTCTCCTTTCGGCACCAAAATGTACATAATCCTTTTTTTTCCCTCCCTCCCCCCACCTTTAAATCCCACCAGTATTTGCAAACGATGCATTCGGAAGATGGATCATCACTGTCCCTGGGTTAACAACTGTGTGGGGGAAAGGAACCAGAGGTTTTTTGTGCTTTTTACTGTGAGTAGGAACTGTTGTTTTATTTATCACAAATCAGGGTAGAGGAAGGAATGTAGCTGAATGTTTAAATTTGCAAGTCAGAATATTGGTGATCTTTTAATGCTGACATCATCTCCCTGGTGATGGTGCCTGCCTTGTGGAATATTATCCACCCAGAAACCTATTCTATGTTTACTTTTTTGGCCTTTTTTTCTCAGAGCTTCCTCGGGTTGGAAATGGGGACTGAGTTTTTTAGTTTTACTGTTTGAACTTTTTTTTTGGGGGGGGCATCTTCTGATTAGCTCTGCTCCTTTTCTGATTCTTTCTTCGATAGGCATAGTTTACTACTGATTTTTATTTGTAAGCTGCCTCAAGCCTTTGTGGAATCAGGCAGCCTCAAAATAAATAAATAGATGAGAAGTGAAGGAAGGAGACCCACAATAGCGTTGAAGACGTGCCTTGCAAAGATCGATGTCAAATTCCTTGTGTGTCCAACCACACTTGGCCAATAAAAGAATTCTGTTCTGTTCTGTTCTATTCTATTCTGTTCTGTTCTATTTTCGTATTCTCTTCTCTTCTATTTCTTATTCTATTCTATTTATTCTATTCTGTTCTGTTCTGTTCTATTCTATTTTCTTATTCTCTTCTATTTCTTATTCTCTTCTATTTATTCTCTTCTATTTTCTTATTCTCTTCTCTTCTATTTCTTATTCTATTTATTCTATTCTGTTCTGTTCTGTTCTATTTTCTTATTCTCTTCTATTTCTTCTTCTCTTCTCTTCACTTCTTTTCTAAATCCTCCCTTCTTTTCCAGATGTACATTGCTCTGATTTCAGCTCATGCGCTCATCCTGTGCGGATTTCAGTTCTTTTCCTGCGTCCGAGATCAGTGGATTGGTAAGCGAGCACGTGGCCTTTGACAGATTTATTTTAACCATGCCTAAATTGCTTCGTCTAGCAGACGGTCCAGGTGCCGTCAGACCATGAAGAAACTGCGGCACAAACCTGAAACCGTGGAAGGATTTTAAGTAGCCGGTTACAAAAGCGAGCAGGGGCAGCCGTCAATTAAAAAAAAAGAGGAAACCGAACTGGAATGATTAAAATTGTACAGAAGCCAGATCACGTCTTACAAAGCAAAATAACTCTTGAAGCAAATAAAATTTGGTGTCTAATGTGATGAAATAAGGGTCTTTCTCTGCCGGACAAGGTTTTTTAGAGGAAAACCCTTGTCTTTTTCAAGCTTATCTCCCAGGGTGGAGTAGGTTTGGAAAATGGGTCTTAAGAAAAGAAATTGACAAGGCAGTTGGCTTTTGTGGGAAAAGACTACCTTTTGGAAACCTAAACACCCAAAGGTTTAGAATCCTGAAAATCGAAATTGGCCGTTGAGTGTTCAGACTACGGTGTCTTGGTCCATTTTGCACATTAGTTTGTCTCATTAAGAAAACTGCTGGAGCGTTTCCAAAAGAGCATTTTGTTGAGTGCTCGAGTGACATTTTTCCAACCCGACCGATGTTTTTGAGTCTTGTTTTCAAAATAATTGCCTTTTTGAATTATGCATGGGAGTGCAGCGTGGGCGACGCTGAGATCGTGCTGCCGGAGACCCGTAGAGAAAACACAACGTATCTTATATTTTGCTGTATCAGGGCACAGGGCACACGCGTGGTGCCAGAACTGCAAAGGTTAAACCCCCATGTCTGGCTCAACGTGAGGGTTGGATATGGGCCACGCTGCTTTTTTGGATATTTTGCTGGGGCACCCATGAAAACACAAGTCCTCAAATTCCACTTCAGCAGATGGCTAGTCTTATCCGGCCTCAGGAATTGGCTGGGTCAGGCCTGATTATTAGTTGGATAGGAAGCCATTAGCAAATCCCAGGCTCTAAGGTTAGATTAGGACAGGGATTCTCAAGCTCAGCAGCTTTAAAAGGAGTGGACTTCAACTCCCAGAATCCCCCTGGCTAGAGAATACTGGGAGTTGGAAGTCCAAGTTGCCAAGGTTGAGAAAGACTAGATTGGAAGTCAAAAATGTTTCCCCGGAGAAGATACTGACCAGTTGGGGTTTTTTGTGTGTGTGTTTGTGTAGTGCTGCCGACATTATTAATACGCTTTAGGAAGAAAAATATGTTAGTTGCAAAAGCTTCCGTTTTTTAACAAAATGAGATAGTTGGAAAGGGCCGAACAAATCCCTTTTGATTTATTGATGTACCCATGAAGTTGAAGGAAGTTTTTGAAGCCCTAAAATAGGAATGTCACCCTCCCAGACCAGTAGGGAATCTCCTAAACTGGCCAACATGTGTAACATGTTTGCATTTCTGTGACTCTCACACGCTCTTTATTTCCCATGTAACATGCCTAATCCCTCCAGTATATTGAACAATGTTTCATGCCTTTTATAAATACAATCCTTTGTATTTGCTTCCAACCATTTGCAAGCCAGTTTTGGATTCTACCTCGCAGATCCTCTTTATTCTGACTTGCTAATTATTCCAAAAAGACTTCGTGAATATGATTGTTCTGCATTCAGACTTAATTTTCCTCTCCTTCCTCTCTCCCTTCTCTCTCTCTCTCCCCCTTCTCCTTCCTTCCTTCCTTCCTTCCTTCCTTCCTTCCTTCCTTCCTTCCTTCCTTCCCAGAATGCAGTAACTTCTCCCCACCCGTGACGGTGATCCTGCTGATCTTCTTGTGCCTTGAAGGGTTTCTGTTTCTGACCTTCACCGCCGTGATGTTCGGCACTCAGATCCATTCGATATGCAACGATGAAACGGTAAGACATTCCCCCACACACACGGTCACCGCCCCATTGCAGTTCGGACCTGCCCTTGGCACCTATCCCAACCTCCCCTCCAGCTGAGACCTTGAATCCCAGCGCACCCTCCCCACATCTGGCAGAATTTCACCAAAGTGCCCAATTAACTTGCAGGAAATCGAAAGGCTGAAGAGCGAGAAGCCCACCTGGGAACGGAGACTGTGCTGGGAAGGGATGAAGTCGGTCTTTGGCGGACAACCATCCCTGCTGTGGATAAATCCTTTCGCTGGATTCCGAATCCGGAGGCTCCTGCTCAGAGCCAAGAAGGGAGCACCTGAATTTTCGGTCTGAGCCTGCCCGATTGTGCTGAAACCCACACAAGGAGTGCGTTGTATTTATTGGGGGCGAGGCGGGGGGGGGGGAAATGCCGCCACCTGGGACCAGAGGAGTCGAACAAAAAACACACCAAACATTTTGCTTGTAGCAAGCAGAGTTTTATACCTTTATAGCCTCCTACGTCTCACTCTCTGGAAGCGGACGCTGAATTGTGGCCACACCTGGCTTCTGTTCAGCAGAACAAACGAAGCACCAAGGGGACAGGACAGTTACGCCGAGGAAGTCCAAACAGCACCTCCACTGTGGTAATGGGATTTTAGGGGACTGCTTAGGCATTCATGTTTGCCAGATCTCTTCTTCGTTGGGAGTCTTTTTTCTCTCTGTGTGACACATTGATTTCTCCTCTTTTGAAAAGACTGTTCCTGGAGCCATCATTGTCAATCATGAGACACCGCTGTCAGTCCCAAGACATGTTGGAAATGGCTAGTCAAACGCAATCTCCGAAACGAAAAAAATCAGGTCTCTTTTTTTTTCTCCATGGTGTTTTTTTTTCTGTTTGCCCCAACGAGCTCGGTTAGGGTGGGTGATGATCTCGCAGGGCTTCCGATTCTCCCACGAGAAGCTCGCACGGGGGAGGTCCCAAATCCCCCCCACCCCTCGCCGGATCGTTCCTTTTCAGGTTCAAACCAAAGCGCTAAATAGGGAACAACTATAAGAACGAGTTACTCATTCTGCTTCTGGATGCTTGCGTCAAATGCCTGGGGTTTTGCTCTCGCTTTAAGGGAAGCCTTTCTCTGCGATTTGGGGAGGTCTGGAACGGATTTTAAAGAAAAAAAAGCCCCCCCCCCCGAGGTCGAACCCTCTTAAAAGTCAGCAAACTCTGTGTTATCTTTTTCATGCCACCAAGCAACGGTGACATGTCAAGTTAGGCCAGTACGTTTTTCACAAAGTTCCCCCGGCTACGAGAAGCAGTGCTAGGAACTCGGCAGACCCGGTTGTTGGAAAGGAAGTCTCTTTTGAAGTTCAGCCGGAGTTAGTTTGGAAGGGCATCTCTCCAACGCTTCTCAAGTCAGTCCATTTGTTTTTGAAGAAGCTGCCTTAGATCAGTGTCACGAGAGTATACAGGTAGTCCTTGACTTGCAACCGTTCGTTTAGTGACCTGTGGCTGGCTGTGGGGAATTCCAGAAGTTGAATTCCAGGTGTTTTAAAAGTTGCCATGGTGGAGAAACACTATATGCTAAGGAAAGGTTCTTAGAGGTTGAAAAGACGCTCTATTGAGGAAATACCCCAGGAAAGGCATGTGGGCGTTTTAAGTTCACCTAGAATTCAGATTGGTCATGAAATTCCACTCGTTCCCTAATGGTAATTATGCTTAGATTATGCTTAAAGTAAAAAAAGCAAAAAGATTGCCCCCTCTGCAGCCTCCTTGTAACCAGAAGATTCAGCGCAGCTCTTGAGTATGTGTGTAGTACCACAGCAGTGGCAGCTCATATTTGTGTACATTTTTTGGCTTCCTTTATTCTTTGTTAGCAAGTCAAAAAAATAATACACACACACACACACACACACACACACACACACACACACACATAAAAGAGCTGCTTTTAAGAGTTGTCCTAACTCTTAAAAGGGATGAGTGTTTTTTATTCTGTAATGGCATCGCATGCTTCTACCCCATCGCTGGGCATCTACGGGGACGGCTGGAGGATACCCATATGATGAAGGTGTCACACGAGTGTTGGCACTTCACGTACTTATGCACCCGAGGTTGAGATACAGGTTCACCAGAACTGCATTTGCACACTGAGATGTATGGATTATGGAGGGCTTGGGTGGACACCCCTGAGTCTGGTTGATCTCTTAGAGAAGATTTTGAGTTGAGTGAAGTTCTCTTGGTGTTGATGAAGCATTTCCGATTCCTTCCATCAGCATTTGGAGGGTGGCACAGTGGCTTAGTGGTTAAAGTTGGCAGCCCAGGTTCGAGACCCTAGCAGCACGCGACGGAGTGAGCCCCTGTCCTCACCTCAGCTCCTGTCAACCTAGCAGTTCGAAAGCATGCAAGTGTGAGTAGATAAATAGGTATCACTTCGGTGGGAAGGGAACAGCACTCCGTTATGTGCTGGGCACATGACCACAATGTCTTCAGGCAGCTCTGGCTCAATGGCCTTGAAACGGAAATGGGCATCGCCCCCCTAGACTCGGTAAAGACTAGCGGAGTAAAAATCCAGAGGGACTCCTTTTACCTGTAGCACTGTAGAAAGATATATATATATATATATATATATATATATATATATATATATATATATATATATATATATATATATATATATATATATATATATATATATATATATATCTTAGACTATTTCTCAGATGAAGGCCGTAGGGTATGACCCTTCAGATGAAAGCAGCAGGCATTGGTTCCTGTCACTCAACACTGGATCCCTCTTCTTGTGGATGACCCTCACCTGAAGTCCCGTTTTTCTCATTTGCCTGTGGATTTGGGCAGACAACGTTTAGCTCGCCTCTTTAGCTGCTTGTTGCATAGTGCCTTATCTTTTTTTGTGAGTCGGGTTGTATGTTACAAGTTATGGGTCCCAGAGGGTGCTGCTGTTGTGTGGGATTCTCCTAACATCCCTACTGGGGCATGTCAACATTTAAAAACATACAGAATTGATGGAACAGAGGTGAGGAGGAAGAAGAGAGGCAAAACCACAGCTCTTCCCTTGGGCACGTTTTTAAGAAGATGTAGGTTACAAGCCAAATCTAGTGTTTCTTCTCCTTTCTGAGAGAACTTGATCTACCAGTATGTCCACCATGGTGTTAAGGAGGAATCCAATCCTCCATTCTTAAGAGGCGTTTCAGACTAATACGCATATAAAGCTATCCGTGAGTATTTCCCCTGATAACAACGGTTCGTACCGCTTTGACATCTGCCGTGCTGAAGAAATATTGAGCATTTACAGAATCCAGCCAAGGTGTGCTTGGTACACCTTACCGAACTCTTCTCAGTCATGTGAACAGAATTTAGGCAGCTCGGTCTTAGTTTGAGGTTAATCCTGGAGGAAGCTGCCAATGGGAGCAAATGCAACATATGACAAAAATAAAAGTGAAAAAAGGATCAGGTTCAAGATCTTGTTGCGGTTACAGTTCTGCCATTTGAGAATTAGGTATATTGACCTTTAAGGACCTTACTCATATAGGCCGCCTCTGGTGGCGCTGTCCTTCTGAAACTCAGCAGATCATGCAGCCGATTATGTCTGTGAATTAGCAAATATGTGTGTGGAATGGATGGAAAAGAAGTTCCTTGGTTTTCAGATCCTTGTTCTGTTGTAATTTTTTTTTAATAAAAATGTGGAATAATGTTAACTGATTGAAGGTTGGTTGATCCTCACCAGGCAAATGGCAGCTTTGATTTACTTTATGGGTGTGGAGACGTTACTCCAGGGGAGTTCTGGGTGCTTCATCACTGGAGGTTTTTAAGAAAAGCCTATCTGAAATGGTACAGAGTCTTCTGCTTGAGCAGGGGTTGGATCAGAAGACCTCCAAGGCCCCTTCCAGCTCTATTCTGATTGATTGATTGATTGATTGATTGATTGATTGATTGATTGATTGATT
This sequence comes from Vipera ursinii, assembly GCF_947247035.1. NCBI lineage: Eukaryota > Metazoa > Chordata > Lepidosauria > Squamata > Viperidae > Vipera > Vipera ursinii. The sequence continues at coordinate 20,661,994 of NC_139520.1, read as the reverse complement.
TAAGCGCACACTTGAGCCTCCTGTGAAGACCTAACTTTCCCACAAGCCATAAATGGCCATTCTGAAGTATTAACGTGATATATTGCCTGAAGTCTTTTAGGTACAATTTATTTTGTTCAAACATTGATATACATATTTTTACAAATGGTAAGAGGAATCTCAAAAATTTAGGTTATGTCCTGGGAGTATGCCGATCATATGTATGTATCTCTCAACTAGAACTATTATTGGACTATGGCCATCAAACTGGTTTTAAGACCTGCACAGAGGTAATCTCCATTTGGTGTTCCATCCAAACCAGTCCTGGTGTTTCCACCACAACACAATAGATGGGAGTGTAACAGAAAACAAACCACTTCACTGCCAATGTTTTATATGATAGTTTGCACCTGCTATGCTAATAATGTTGTGGGATCTTGGGGAGGACTGAAGTGAGATGCAAAATGATTTGGTTGGGCGGGAAACCTAGCAGTGTTGGCTGCCATTATGAGAACAAAGCTTGTTGAATTCAAAAAGGGACAACTAAAAAAATAAAGAGTGGATTTCCTAGAGGATCTCTTGTTTGGGGATGACCACCTGAGGCAAAAGGGTTGTTGGGATTTCGGATCCAGGCGTGGGACCCAGTTTGTAATCTTCACTTCCTGTGCTGGTGGAAGGAGAAGGGAGCGAAGTTTCTGGTGAAGCTGTAGAAGAAAAGATGAACATGATAATTACTTCTCATGCATATAAGCCTTCAAAAAAGTCCTTCGTGATATGTTCGGTAGATCCTATTCCTCAATGGATCCACTCCTTATCTACTGTCTTCCTGCTACTATCCTTGATCGCCACCCTTTCATCCATTCTGTACCACCCACCCACTCTGGTCTTCTTGTATATTCCAAGCATTTGTATCCTTTGAGTCAATGGTCAAGGTTCAACCACAATTTCCCAGTTGAAACATTGAGAAACTGGATACCTACAGACTGAAATAGTGTGAATGACTGAGCCGATTGTGTTAGGCAGCACGATATGACCTGGAAGAGGCTCCATATTATGGCTGGAAGGACCTGGCTGGTATTGGGGCATATCCATGCTTGTTCCTGCACAAGAAGAAAGCCATCTCAGTCCAATCATATTTACTTTAAGACTTGTGGACTTCAACTCCCAGAATTCCTCAGCTAGCATGGCCAGCTGAGGAATTCCAGAACTTGAAGTTCAGAAGTCTTAATAATTGCCAAGCTTAGACAGCCCTGTTATCTAGGTTCATCATCTCCGCAAAAAACAAAAAAACAAAACAGGTTTGGAATGAACCCCCAAGCCTTCCACACAATTGGTGGATTTGGGGGCAGTTTGGACTCTTTTGCTCCTGTATAATTATTTTGGGATTTAACGAAGTGGCCTGGTGTGTAAGGAAGCCATAACAACATCTTTTTTCCCCCCTGTAATCACCAATTCAACTTGGTTCCAGCTCTTTTTTCGATGCCGAGATCCATCTGAATGCCCTTGGAGGGTTAAAACTAGCCAAGCCGAACAGAGATAGGTGAACAGGGCTGCTGGTTAAAGGTATTGTGTATAGACCCAAGCCCAAAGCTACTTTTGTTATCCCACTTTTCTTGCAGCCGGTCGAGATGGTCAATGAAGCATCCCTAGTTGTGTTTTCTCAGCAACCACCACCTTGTGGGGTGGGTTGGTCTGTGCGAGAGGGACAACCTAATAGGTTCCTCAGAAAGCTTCTGAAGGAGGAGCAGAACCTGGGTCCCCTGGTTCCTACTCCAGGCCCTTCACATCTGCACCCAGGTTGTACCTCCAAGAAGCATTTCTTGCAGCAAGCTGTCAATCCTGGCCATGCCGAAGAGTTTGGCGAACTGAACTTGCTCTATCATCTGCCAGGTGATGCTCTGCAGCGGAGGGAGCAGTAGGAGGATGTCGCTGAACCTTCCCCGGGAGTCATATTGACGGTCATTGATGTAATCCTCCAGGTTGACCTGGACCTGGAAACGCATATTCTTGACTTTCCCTGGATCGCTCAGCCCTTTGCAGTCTGGGGCAAGGAGAAAGGGGAGAAACAAGGCAGATGGGGATGAACGTCAGCAAATGTGGTCAGCCACGATTACGGTGGGAACATGACCGAGAAGGAAAATCACCAGGAGAGGCAAAAGCAATAGAAAATTAACTTTGGTTCAGGACAAAGGGAACTTTTAAGACAACGAAGCCAAGATACCCACAGGAAGCTTGTCCTATCAATTGTCCCCAAAGTGCTTATTCCACGAGGCAACTGGACTTTCCTTTGTTTTTCCTTGAAGAGGTCTCGCTTCTCATCCGAAAAGCTTCTTCAGGTTGTTGGGTTGTTGTTGTTTTTTTAGAGTAGTAAGCTTCCTTTGTTTGCTGACACCATTACAAAAACTGATTACATTAGCAACCCAAAAAGAGAGAGAGTAAGGAGGAGGAGTGTTTACTTCAGGTAGAAGTTGCAAGGCTGTGGCTCCCGAACCGTATCTAAGTAAAAGAGAGTAGGCTGTCGGCATTAAAAACTTGTTGCTTTGAGGAACTGAACTGAAGGAGCTTCTAAAACGGGTGTCAAACTCAATTTCATTGAGGGCCGCATCAGCATTGCGGTTGCCCTCAGGGGGCTGGGTGGGCGTGGCCTACTGGGTGGGCGTGGCTAGAGTGCGTATGGCCTACTGGGTGGGCGTGGCCAGCTCTACATCATTCGCATCAAGGGTGCCTACGGGGGCCTGGGCAGGAGTGGGACAGATCTGGGGGTCTCTGGCAGAAGGAGGGTCTCTGGGCCAGGGCCAAGGCAGTGGGGGCCATTCCCTCACTGTTTCCAAGATGGCTTCGCGGGCCGCATGAAACCACTTCGCGGGCCGGATCCGGCCCCCGGGGCCTTGTGTTTGACATGTCTGTTCTAAAACATCTAGAGGGGAAAAGACAGAAAATCCTTTCGTCTCTTGAAAAAGCCCCTTTGGGACAACCATGACCTGGAGGACCGAGGATCTCCATAGAGATTGTCCTGTCAATCCCTATCATCCATTGGTAACCAAAGGGAGTTTTTAATCAAACTCGGGATGATGTGAAGGGGGGGGGGGAAAGTACCTGGATCAAAAAAGACTATGGCTTTAAGGCAGGCATATTCATTCTCGTCGATCTGAATTTCCCGTAAGGGCTTCACCAGCTCGTCCAGGATCCTGATCGCCACTCGGGCAATTTCAAGCTCTGGACATTGCATGGGGATGATGAAGTCATTGCCTATAGAAGAGGAAGAGGAAGGAATGTTGTGAGGCCTATGATCGTGATGGCTCCAGCTAATAAAGGGACATACATATTTACACCGATTTTTCCAAGCGTTAAGAAGCAGAAGCGCTTCATCTATCATTCTGGCAATTTAATCCTCCCTCTTTCCCTCGATAGGGTTCACACATAACATAAGGTTTTCATGTGGATTGCTTGGAGCATAGCAGATTATCTGTGATGTGAAGTAAGCCACTTGGATTAAGCTTCCCTGAGCCATAATCAACCCATGGTTAAGGATGGTCCATAAGCCACAGCCTAATGCCCTTAAAGATGCGCCGTGGTGGCGCAGGGGTTTAGAATCCAGTGATGCAGGCTACTTCTGCCGACGGCCGGTTGCCAGCAGTTTGGCAGTTTGAATCTCACCAGGCTCAAGGTTGACTCAGCCTTCCAACCTTCTGAGGTCAGTAAAATGAGGACTATGCTGACTTTGTAAACCACTTAGAGAGGACTGTAAAGCACTGTGAAGTGGTATATAAATCTAAGGGTTATTGCTCTTAAAGATCAATATTTGTCTGAAATGGTATAGGGTTTCCTGCCTTGGCAGGGGGTTGGACTAGATGACCTCCAAGGTCCCTTCCAACTTATTATTATTATTATTATTATTATTATTATTATTATTATTATTATTATTATTATTATTATTATTATTATCTGAGAAGGATCAGTTGATCACTTGCAATGTTCTCGCAGTATATGTCAACTGGGCTGGTCCAAAGAAGACCTAGGTGATGGGTGGAGGTGACTGAAATAGTGACACGAGTCACAGTTTTATGAAAAGATGCATGACGAAGTGGAGAAGAGTGTTTCCCAACCTTAACAGTTTTAAGATACGTGGACTTCATCCCCTGGATTTCAACTTTAAGAGGTGTGGCCTTCAACTCCGAGCATAGCAGAATTTGGGGAGTTGAAGTCCACACATCTTAAAGTCGCTGAGGTTGAGAAACGCTGCCCCAAATCACGGTGCAAGAACTTCCAGATGACCAAGTGAGATTGCTTCTGACCGGGCAGAGAGGGGGGCCTTTTCCATACAAGACCTCATCAAGCTTGCTTCAAACTGTTAATGAAGAATATCCTGGAGCTGGTGAGGAAGACTTGCTCTGTTGGCCTTCTGCAGCTGGCCGAGCCCACCGACCCCGGACACCACCCCTGATTCATTATCCCAACCCCCAATGGGCCCCTTGCAACAGTCAAGGGGTTGAGCAGCTCGGTGGGAGCCGGAGGGTGAAAGCTTTTTTTTTTAACCTAAGAAGAGAAAAAATCTTTTTACCTAGTAAGAGAAAATTTGTGTATGGAATGGAGCGCTTTGCAACTCCCAGCAAGAGATGTTCCCCTGCGTGGGCTCTTAGCAAGGCAACCTGAAAATTGCAAGAGAGAGAAGGTGTTATTGCCTACTTGAGGAACCCACATCTTCAAAACCGTTTGCAAAGAAACAAACTGTTCAGCGTTCGAGTTAGGAAGGTCACCAACCGCCCTTGTGCAGGAGGAACCATTTAGGAGCGTCAAACTGGGCAAAAGAAGGTCCTCTGCTCACCTGATCGTCCAGGGGAAGTTCACAGAACACGGGGATGCATTTTGCCCATTCCACCAGGGCTAAAAGCTGCTGCTTCATCGATTCACACACGTCGTTGATCGTGGCAATTTTCTTCATGGCGATCTCTGCGTTGTGCACAGGACGGAGAGCTGAATACTGCAAGACAAGAGGCCGGGTAACCACACACACACACCCTCCTCAGGGCACTAAAGCTCTCCCTTTCCCCTTGCCCTTTCGTTCTTCCTTCCCCTCCTTTTCCAGAATAGAGAAAGGAGAGACATTCATTTACTTTCCAACTGTATGCAAAAAACTAATTTTCTACTGATGAACAAATAAACGAAGAGATGATGCTATCCTGCCAAATCCACATTTTGCAGTGCAAATAGCCAGGGTTTTGTTGGAGTTGTTGTTTTTAACAAAATAAGTCTTAAGAAACAGTCTGTATAAAGATGAGAGAGAAAAACAGGAAAGAAAGAAAGAGAGAGAGAGAGAGAGAGAGAGAAGGCAAATGCGCATTATATTGAAGAAATTAGATTGTAAAAGGTGCACTACTCAAAACAACAGAAATGCCTATGTTTGGGGAAATATTCTTCAGCATGCACGCCCATTTCAATGCATTTTTTAAATGAGCCTTAGATTAAATGGAAACGGTAATTAAATTTACAGATGAAAACATGTGCAAATGCAATGGGCACATTTTCAGAAATGAACAACAACAACACTGGAAACATCAAAGCAATACATTTTTCCCTTCCCTACTCCATGTACGTATGTATGTATGTGTACTTGTACATGTACATGTAGATATGTATGTATGTATGTATACCACTCAGTTTATTTGGGCATAATAACAAGCTCACCTAGGCCCCCTAGCTCCAGCAGGTGGCAATGTATCACAAGCATTCCATTAACATTCTGAGTTAAAAATAAGAATGCAACCCTCCCTCCCCACTGCAAACAGATCCTTCCACTTTTAGAGTTGAGATAGATCAAAACAAATTCTGGCTGGGTAGAAAAAACCCACCTGGGGAGTTGAGTGCAAAGCTATCTATTAGAAATAAACGGGGCACTAAAATAAATGCACAGTTAAGGAACTGCAAGAAGATCTGGGGAAAGTGCATTATTTATTTATTCCTCCTCCTCCTCCTCCTCCTCCTCCTCCTACCTGCTGTGCCATTCCTTCTGCCTGGGTGAGGATGGTGATGGACAGTGCCCCGTTGTCTTCATAGCTGCTTCGCCGGATGCTGATCCTGTCCCGTTCATTCTGTACAGCTTTTTGGCAGGGAAGAAAGAAAGAGAGATGCCCAGGGAACGACCCTTCAGTCGATGGATCAGACAATCAATCAAGTTGTGCCATCGTTCGGGAACGTCTAGCTGAGGTTTCACTCTTCTGGGTGCGGAAGTGAATCCTGCCAAAGATGCTTCCCTGGGAAGACTTAAATGGACTTAAGTAGCCCCTTCCTTATGCAGGTAGCCCTTGACTTGCCACAATTCATTTAGTTATAACAGCACTGAAATAAATGATTGGCAACCGCTTTTCACACATATGACCATTGCAGCATCCCCAGGGTCACGTGATCAGAATTCAGACGCTTGGCAACTGGTTCATATTGACGACAGCCGCAGCGTCCCGGGGTCACGTGATCCCCTTTTGCGACCTTCTGACAAGCAAAGTCAGAACTTAACAACCGGGTGACTAATTTAACAACTGCGGTGGTTCCCTCAACAAACGGGGCAAGAAAAGTCATAAAACGTTGGCAAGACTCACTTAACAAAATTCTCACTTAGCGACCTAAATTCTGACCTCAGTTGGGGTTATAATTTGAGGACTGCCTGTATTAGGTGGATTGCCATGAACTTTATCTCATCATTTGCCTACTAGATTAAATACAGGATTCCCAAGAAAATGTGGGTGGCCCAAGAGGTCCAAATAAGAGTTTTAATATCTAATATTTATATGTTACATATACGTAAGGCTATAGGTCTATACATGTGTTGTATATAGTATGTTTTAAATGTGTGTTATGTATGTGTACGCTTGAGAGCAAGCAACTAAATTTCATTTTTAATGTGTGCCGCTGTGCCCACAGGAAAAAAATGACAATAAAGGTTATCTAATCTAATCTTTTCAGCACAAGGAAGGAAATGAATCCAGGGTGTCCTACAGCTTCCAATCTTTACAGGACACTCATTTCAAATTTACTCCTTACTCTGTGGTGACAACATAACTCCCTTCTTTCTGAAATATATCCTGTCTACTCATCAAAACCATAAATCACAAGCTCATTTCCTGCCCCCCCCCCCCCTTATGCACAAGGAGATGCAATTTATCATGTGCTGCGGACCTACATTCAGAAAATTCATGTTTGTCTTCGGAGTGTCATTGTTTTGCTGGCATAGTATCCTCATGCAAAGCTGCTTAGATGCTGGACAGGGTAGACTAATGCATTGAGATGAAGGGAGAAGTTTCAGGCAGGAGAATTGAGGAATTTGGGGGTCTCTGGAGTCGGCAGAAATTTTCATTAGAGCATCAGAGCTTTTTCTGCCCCTCTGATTATAACTCAAGGGAGCAAGATTAATCTGGGTTAATCTGGATCTTGAAACGTTTGGAAAAAGACCTTCCTTCCTTGCTCATTTGTGACTCATAAAAGATACTGACGGAGATTTGCTTACGTGGAACTTACTCTGAGTCATTGTCTCATCCAAAGGATAGAGAGATCACACAGCCAGCAACACAAAACGGACCATATCACACTCTGAAACAGTTGGAGGAGATTACCTTCCTTTTTCATTCCTGCTCGGAAGCATTTTTTCAGACGGCAATATCGGCACTGGTTTCTCTTGTCCTTGTCGATCACACATTGTCGGCTGAACCTGGAAGGGAAAAGAGGTCAATTTTGAGGAAAGAGAACAATTTATTTCCCAACCTGGATTGGTAATTTTTTTAGGGCTGCTTTAGCAAAACACATAGCACATTTTCCTGTCTTTCCTTGGAATTTTCCTAAAAAATATGAGAAAATTATATTAGGGTGATTCTGCTTTCCTTCATTTATTGCCCTTGTAAATCATTACCTCTTCTAAGAAATTGCTAAGGACAAAGTTTATGCTTGGGAGAAACTAAGATGTTTCCCAGGGCTACTAACGGTTGTGTCATGTGAAGATCTATGGACTTCAACTCCCAAAATTCCACAGCCAGTAGGCTTGAAGATATGCGGACTTCCTCTTCACACACAACACACAAGTGTGTACTTGAAGATGTGTGGACTTTGACTCCCAGAATTCTGGAAGTTGAGGGCCATTCCTCTTCAAGCCTCTAAGGTTGAGAAACACTTGGAAGGAAGTGGAAATTTCCCAGAATTCCCTGAAAAAGGACAGCATTTTTATACCTGCATGAATACATGTGATTCTTCCGGACGCTCCGTCTGAAGAACCCTTTGCAGCCATCGCAGCTGGAAGCACCGTAATGCTTCCCAGTTGCGCGGTCCCCACAGATGGCGCACAACGAGTTAATCCCATTGGCAAGTAAGCCATTGTTGCCGGTCTCCGAGACAAGGGCCTCTACGGGGGGAAAAAAGGCTGTCAGGCAGGCATCCTGTCAAAAGGTCAAGATGGCCGATCGCCATTATTAAGAATGATATGGACCGATAAAGATAACAACTATCCAATCCAATACAGGTAGCCCTTGCCTTTTCACCACAACGGAGCCCTAAATTTTGGTTGCTAAGTGAGATGTTTACTAAGTGAATTTTGCCCCGTTGTATGACCGTTCTTGTCACGGTTGTTAAGTGAATCCCTGCAGATGGCATTAGTAACACGGTTGTGAAGTGAATCTGGCTTCCCCATCCTCTTTGCTTGTCAGAACATCGCAAAAGATGATCACGTGACCCAGCAGGCCTCCTAAGCACATGCCAGGTGCCAAGTGTCTGAGTTTTTAATCACATGCTGCAATGGTCACAAGTGTGAAAAACTGTCATAAGCCACTTTTCCTCAGGGCTGTTTGTAACTCTGAACTGTCACTAAGCAAACCGTGGCAAGTCAAAGACCAGAAGAGAAGAGAGTCTAGAGAAGAGAGAGAGAAAAATGTTGGAAGCAGCAGAAAAATCATGGTGAACCTTCAGTAGAAAATGGAATAAGCCGCTGAAACAGAATTGCCTTTAGCAAGAAATTTCCTGACAGTTGGAACCATTAATCGGTGGAACCACCTGCCTCCAGAAGCGGTGAATGCTCCAACACTGGAAGTTTTTAAGAAGAGACTGGACAGCCATTGGCCTCAAATGGTGTAGGTTCTCCTGCTTGAGCAGTGGGTTGAACTAGATGACCTCCAAGGTCCCTTCCCACTCTATTATTCTGTCCATTCCTACCGTCAAACCTTACAAAGAATTAAAAATGCTGGCAAAAGACATTTTCTTTACACTCACTTGCCCAGGATCCCTTCTCTAATTGCTTGGAATTGCTTCCTTCACTGGACTCTCCTCTATTCCTTTCCCTAAATTTTGCGAGAACTTTTTCCTTAGTGCATCATGTAAAGTTCTTGGACAGACCTCTTCAATTACATCAACAGGATTGGTCCAGAACTGACCCTTTTGGCTCCGCTTCTCTAAAGCTGTTTTGACCAATTTTTCAAGAGGGTGCTTACCCAAGGCAAACACGTTAATTTCAAAACAGCTAGTTCCTGAGCAAGCTGGTTTACTTATTAGCTCATAAGCAAATACAACAGTACCTGCTGGAAACAGCCTTCACCTTTAGGAAAGTCTAGCGTGTGGCGTTTACAACGTGAACTTTTACCGTACATCAAGATTCTAGTCTTTTGGAAACCGAGCGAAATTCAGAGGCGTTTTGTCGCAGAAAGGGAACGAAATGTGTTCACAGGGGCGCATCTGCGTGAGATGGGCAGCGTATAAATTCAATCAATCAATCGATGAAACAAAAAGGGAATGAGCTGAATTGGATTGAAAGGAGCCTTTAGGCTTAGTGCAGAAATTTAAATTCAGCCCCACTTGGGAGGAGATGGATTGTCAGTTCATATTCCATCTAGGTTTCCCATTTAATAGGCACAAAGATGATTGATATCTAAAACCAGCCCATGAAAATGGATTTGCATAAAAATCACAATCTCAGGATGTCTAGGTATAATGCCAAAAAAATGGATATTTCAGTCAAATTACTGTAAAAAAATGTGGGTAAGAATGGCCCGGGTGTAAAAGAACTTGCCTCTGAAATATGTTATTACAGGAAATCCTCGGCTTACAAGTTTGTTTACTGACTGCTTGAAGTTACAACAACTAGTGACTTATTACCGTTTTCGCGCTTACGACCGTTGCAGCATCCCCAAGGTCGTGTGATCAAAATCCAGATGCTTGGCAACTGACTCATATTTTTGACAGTTGCAGTGTCATGTGATCGATCCCCTTTTGGGGACCTTCTGACAAGCAACTGGGGAAGCCAGATTCACTTCACAACCGTGTTACTAACTTAACCACTGCAGTGATTCAGTGTGGCAGAAAAGGTTAACAAAACTCACTTAACAAATGTCTCACTTAGTAACAGAAGTTTCGGGCTCAAGGACTTCCTGCATTCTGTAGGCCTGGGTTTTCAACTTAACCCCTGACTTCACAATGTTTCCTGTTGGAAAACACCCTTGGTCTCCTAAAACTCCAAAATGTTGCTCGGAAGTTAGGATTGGCAACTCTACGCAAAAGAAACCATTTCCTCTGTTCCCGCGGTCCATATTTTTGTTCTTAAAAAAAAAATGAAATAAAAGTTTTCCGATTCACTGCGAAATTATCAGGTGATTTTCTGTGGCTTATAGAACTGAACAACCAATCGTAAAATCTTATAGCTTTACAATCCATTCTCATAAAACCAGTATTTCTTTCTCACGTTTTAAGTCTCTAGATTTTCATCCAACCAGGAACTTCTATCGTTGTTGCCCTCGTTGGCTTTTTAGCAAGATTCAGACCCATCGCTGGTGGTTTTGAAGAGAAGTTTGACAACCAGGATGGTATAAGGTCTCCTGCCTTGGGCGGTGGGGGGAGGGTTGGACTAGATGATCTCTAAGGTCCCTTCCAGCCCTACAGTGATTCAGAACAGCAGGCACATACTTCCTTAGTAAAAGAAGTACGATTTTGCACTGAATTAATAAACAGTATAGTTCACAAGAACTGAACGCCAAGATATATGTGGACGAAGAAAAAAATATCCCGAAGGAAAAAATCACGTTAATGCCATCTTTCTTACAGTCTCCAAAACAGGCAAGCATCAGTCACAACATTTTGTAAAACAGCCCAGAGACTTAACACCAGCCTTAAAGAGTCACATATTTATTCTAGCATTATCTTTGTAGATTACTGAGCACAAAAAAAATATATATATCATCCGGTGGATAATCTGGCACCTATGGAGATGAATGTTTGAACAGCGGACACAAATCCCAGCTATACTAATTCTCTGTGAAGTTGTGAAGAAAAACACATCAATGTTTGCTGAACAACAGTGGATTCTAGATGGCCTCCCACCCCCCCCCCCCCAGCAAGAGGAAAAAGACATTTGTGGGTAGGCAGAGAAAGTAATTTCATGGAGACAAGACTGCTAAATTATCTATTTCCCCCGAAGGAACGCTTGTTTATTTCATGCTCTGTTTCTACATGCGCTCATTCTCTAAATGAGGTGGCTCAACTCTTTGTGTGCTATCTCGTTTACCAAAGGCTCTTGACAAACACAGTGGCCCCTTGTAGGAAAGACATTCCCTTATTTCTGAAATCTACCCACCAATTTTAGGAAGACAGACATCCAGACACAATCCTAATCCAGTCTTTGGCCTTACTAGGTCCAACGAAGCCAGAGCTATCTTGCTGAGAACGATTAATGAAACATTCTCTACATGCAGCTCCAGGAAAGTTCTCCAGAAGTTTGATCTGCCATCGAAATCCCAGGTCCTGGTATCAGCCCACAGCCCAGCACTTCTGTTCCTCAGAAAGTTCACCAGGACAGGCTGCTACTATCCACCCTTCGACCCCACCGTATCCTTTGTCCACCAAGAGGGCAACTAAGATAACAAAGGCTGGTTGGAGAGAGGAAAGACGGATCTCCTCACCTGCTGAATTTGTGGGCAGCACCCTCAGGTTTTCAAACTCTAGCATGGTGTACGAGGAGTCGAGAGACTCAGCATAATCTGGCATTTCCATGTCCATTAGGCTTTGACAAATCCTCATAATTCCTGTCAACACAGGCGGGCAAGGCCCCCGCAACCCAGCTGTCAATCACAGCTAGGGTTCCTAACACAGAGGTTTGACTACTACTCTGAGCTCCCCGGATGACAAATCATTACCTAGCTCCCCACCCCCACCCCACCCCCACCCCGTTTACTCTCTCCCAGCATTATCAGGAGGTTGCAAGGTATAAATGACCTAGTATATTTATTGCTCTCTCTCTCTCTGTTTCTCTTCTCCCATGATCATGATTATATGATGCTGATAAGGCTTGGCTCAAATCAACCTGGATTGCATCTTTGGTTCAATAGCGTGCAGTTTATGGCAGTCCTTGAGTAAACATTTTGAAAAGTGTAGACTGTAAAAGGTGGTCCAAAGAGATTTGTTTTAAAACACACACACACAGAGAGAGAGAGAGAGACACAAACCATCCACATTACGTGGATTCTTTTCAAGGTCTTAGCAACAATGACCTGAAGATCATTCTCCATGTTGCCATATTGAAACCAAAGGCTCTCTTACCTGCAGCCTGATCTATCTGACCTTCAAATTTTTAAAGATTATATCGTAAATAAATGTCAGTCACAAAGTGTCCCCCCCACCCCACCCCACCCCCACCAACTTCACCTCTCCACCAAGTGAAATGAATTTTGGATAGAAATATATTGGATCCAAAGATATAAGAGACTTTGTGTTATTTAAGACAAGGCGATATCTCTATTTATCAGAGCTTACAATGTAGAAAGGTTTGGTTAAGGCAGCCTGGAGCAAAGCCAAGCTTTTATTATTTTGCATGAGATATAATTTAATTGTGCAATCTATCCCTATTGATTTAAAAGAATAAGGAAAAGCACAAAGGACTCCTTGAATAGATAAGACTGTGTATTTCTTTTATCCTTGGACTATGTCCTGACATTTCCTGTAATGCTAGCATCAGCTCCATTAGATGTTAATTAGGGTACATTACTCTTGCAGATAATATCCATGGTGGTAGAACATCACTAACTGGGGAATGTGGGTCTTTTTAGATGCAGAGATCACACTCTATAGCTGCCCATTGATGTGTTACTCAGGAAACACGCCTATCCTCGCAAAACACTCTGTGACTGCTGGAAAAAATTACAAGGATGCTTAACTTTCCTCGCAATGTTCCTGCTTCGGATCATATAAAAGCTGTATTTCCAGTACTCTGAGCACCAGTAGAAATATTCTTGATCGGTGAAATTGGCAATTCTCATGTTCCTTTTCTTTTTCAGCCAGTGTGACGTAAACACTGGAAAAGTCAAATGTTCTTACTTATAAAGGATTAAAAAAAAATATTTGAAGCCAGTCTAACTTGGACAATCTATAATTCTCTTTTTTCTAGAGATCTGAGGAAAACGGTAACTCTGTGATCAAGCATATGCTATGGAATTATGAGGAATTATGCTATGGAATTATCTTCAAATTTATGTACTGAACCCAAATAAAACTTTTCGGATGTTGTCTTGATGTGGGGTTTCCGTCTCTCCCACAAAGTTCTGGTTTGTGGTGGGAAAATAAAACAGTTTAAAATATCTTAAGAACAGTCATGCGTGGATAATGTTATCATATAATTTAGCCACTAGATGGCACTAACCCAATTCTATGCACTTATTATATGTCATTCCAGAGAACAAGTCATAGATAAATGATCTCAAGACCCAGGAAGTTAGATTCAGGTGAAATATTAAGATAAATGCCCCAATAATACGAGCAAGTTAATAGCGGAACCAATTATCAAGGAAGGCAGTGGCTGCTCCTTCACTGAAGATGTTCAAATGAAAGCTAAATATCTGTTAAGAATATTGACATTTAGATACCTTCAAGGAACAGGTGAGAAACTAGGTGACCTCTTTGTTTTCCTTGGCTATTTGCCTTCAGCACAATTTTGCATTGTTCAACGGCTAACTGAGAAGAGAAAATTGGCAGTTTCCAAAATGCACTTAAAATGGCAGGATAACATGAACAGCCTATACCCAGCAGCCAGTAAAAATGCTTTGGGAGAAAACATATAATTAGAAACAGCATGCCAGGATATAATTAGTGGTGTGAAATCAAATCATTGGACTCTAATTTTATAACTACAGCCATAACAAAAATTACCCACAACACATGGCTCTGTAATCAGTGGACTTCTGCACCGACTTATTTGTGAATGGCAGGAGTTCCAGCCCCACCTGAGAAGACACTACTGAGATTTTGTGTAACATGCAGTGATTCTTTTGTTTCTTCCATAATTTCTTCCCATTACTAGCCAGAAACTCTACAATTTCACAGCGACTCCATGAGTTTGTGTAAAAGTTAAAAATGTCCCTTGTCCCAAAGGTGTTTTTTTAGGAGGCAACTGGGCTTTCTTGGTTTTCTTTGAAGATGTTTTGCTTATTATCCAAGAAGCTTCTTCAGCTCTAGATGGAAATGGAAGAATTTATATTCCTTGCAGACAGCTGGTCATTTGCATTCTCTCTTGCTGTCCGCAAGGAGTATAAATCCTTCCATTCCCCACCATCCAGTCAGAGCTGAAGAAGCTTCTTTGATGAGAAGTGAAATTTCTTCAAAGAAAAACAAGAATGTCCAGTTGCCTCCTGAAAAAGTATCTTTGGGACAACCATGACCTGGATGAAGGAGAATCTTCATCAACAAAATGTCCCTTTGGTTTTCATTTACCAAAACATGGAATCCATGTGATCTGTACTTCGTTTCTTCCAATTTTAACAGTGGTAAAAAAAAAACACCCAATATGTTTTAACAGTACATTGCCTGTAATCACTCTGTGAGTGAGATGGTTGGCCTCTAAATTTGATACATAAATAAAATAAAAATAAAGAGCTTATTGTTGTTAAGTGAGCTTGGGTTCTGTAGTAATAGGGAAAGCTACATTTCTTCTGTAGAAGCCAGACATTAACAATGCAAATGACTGGGGAACAGCTTCCTCAAACTCTCGGCCCTTCCTAACAACCAAACACTACAGACTACCCAGGATCTATGGAAATAAGTGAGTAAGGTGTTACTGGACAACTGGGGACCACCACAAGACTGTCACCTGGTCAAGAACAATCTTGGCTGGTATGGAAATCACCACATAGATTGTGCGCCAGGATGAGACAATCTAAGAAAATGGGCCTCTCTCTAGAGCAGGCACACTGGCTGAGGAATTCTGGGAGTTGAAGTCCACCAGTCATAAAAGGGCCAAGTTTGAAGACCCCTACTTTACACCAGGGATCCCCAACCCCCGGTCCATGGACCACTACCGGGCCGTGGCATGCCAACAACTGGTCCACACAAACAAGCAAAGACACATCCGTGGGATGCAGACAGCACACAAAACCACGCACTCTCCACTCCACGGAAAAACCTCTCTCCAAGGAACTGGTCCCTGGTGCCCCAAAGGTTGGGGACCTCTGCTCTAGATGATACTCTGTCAAATGAAGGCAAATCTACTTGTCCCAGGATGAAGTAGCAGGATCCGATCTGATTCAGTCACTGGGACCAAAAGTTTTGCCTTCTGAGATTTTGGACTTTTTCTGGAACTTCTTTCTAGCAGGGTGTATTTGCTGTTCTGTGTGTGGTATTTAGAGTGTCTGCTGTAAGTGGCTTTTTAGATGTCGATTGGGGTGTGTTGATGGCTGGCTTTTAATATATTAGTTTAAATATTTAATTGAATAACTCTGTCTGAATGTAGTGAAGAGCAATCCATCTAACACATAGTATGGTTCGTATGATGTCCTTCAACCTAGAGGAAGACCTCAAGTTGGTGAGGGAAAATGTGGTTGAAATGGCTTGACACTGGGCGAATGTCACTTATTCTACACATTTTTTGCACGTTCTGTATTTCAATGTCCTTCAGAGCTGAAGAAGGTCATTGAAGATCACTTGGATGAGAAGCTTTTCAAGGTGGGGGGGGGAAGCCAACAAAGCCCTTTGGAAAAGCACCTTTGGGATGACCTCTTTTATACCTATTTTATTTGCTCAGTGTTGAATGTTATATAACTATAATTTGTAGGTGCTTCTGACATGAATAAAGAACAATAGTTTGGGGGTGAAACCCAGGGCAGCTAAACTAATTTTGAGTCGTATATACATTTTGTGCCATTTGCAATCTTATAAAGGCATTTCACCCAAGCCACTGTGTTTAAACGAGATGTCTTTTGCAATTATTTCCAAACTGCAGTTCACGGGTTTCCTTCGAAAATAATATCTTTCTGAAGCAACGTGGAATGTCAGTTGACACCCAATTCAGTTCAGTTTGGAAGGACTGGTGTGATCTGTCCTTGGCAACCAGGAGCCTCATCGGTCCATCCATCATACCCATCAGAAGACACGTGGAGCAGCCAAAACAACAACAACACAAAAAAGATGAGTTTCGGAAGGAATGTACCTGGCACGAATCAGCAGGACTAGATTGATATCTGTTTCTGTTTTCCCACAAACAAATGGATCGAATCCAAGGAAGGAAGGCAATTCGGAAATGGGGCCTATGAGACATAAGGGGAACATTATTATTATTATTAGCTACAATCTGGTCAGAATCATTATATTCAGAAGGGCTGGTAGAGAAAAAAAAGCTTCTATTTCAGATAAATTGTTGAGGCTCCATAAGAAATATTTGTCCGATTCTTAGAATTGACCTCCTAAATTTCACTCTTCTTGACTAATGCCATCTCATAGACTTCATAGTTGGGTTGAGCCACAGGAATACTCCAGAAATTGATAGCCTTCTTTTTAATGAGCTCACTTGCCTCTTTGAGCTCAAAGCAACAGCCCAGTCTTATTGCCTATGTAAGAAGTCAAATAAGAGCATCTTCCTTTTGTTATATGGAAGGTCCTTAGTTGGAGAAGGTCACTGTATGACCAAGCTAAACTGGCGAGTTATCTTGAAAGAGCAAGAAATGGCAACAGACAGCTATTGTGTTCACTATTGTTGTGTTACAACTGCTAGGACAGAAAGAGAGACCAAGTGCCTTAACTGATCTAAAATAGGGATCTCCAAATTTGACAACTTTAAACCTTGTGGACTTCAACTCCCAAAATTCCTAATGCTGGCTGGGGAATTCTGGGAGTTGAAGTCCACAAGTCTTAAAGTTGCCACCTTGAGAGAGTAACAAATTATTTGGGGTATACTTACAAAGTGGAACCCGTCATAGGACAGAAGCTTGTTGAGATTGGCCAATGTCAACAAAATTAAGTCTGCTTTGATCAAGCTTGATTCCTGGTGATGCCACAGCTATTGTTAGAACTCAGTTAAGGTTCATGGAAAGGAGTGGCATTCTTAATCAGCCAAACTAACTTTCATGACTAATTAATGGAATTTGTGCCACTACCACACCTAATGTGTCTAAGGGAGATTAACTTGTGAGTCCTGATTAGGCTGAAAAAGTCTTCTGCCCATATTTCTCATGATCAACCACAGTGAAGATGTCTACTACTGCTAGTATTGCTATTTATTCATACTCTACCCAACAGTTCTGATTGATTTGGTATTTTTGACTCCTGGATCCTTCCCAAGGCTCTAGGAGCATAAGGACATCGTTATACTACAGGTGCTATTCCAGGTAATGCAACTTTTTCTAATGGTTTGAGGGCCTGTCTCTTCTTATGGTGTCCAAGGGCTTTCCCAGATCTTTTCAGATGGCACCAAAGACATCATCCATGAGTATGAGAATGAGGATTTTGAAAGGTTAAGAACATTTTCATGAAGTTCCCATATGGTAATTGTAGTCTATAGGGTAAGGGAATGTGGTTTTAACTCTCTCTTAATCTTGGTTATAATTGCATTTATTTTATGGTTACACTTTTTGTTTTGTGTTTCATTTTCATCATGGAGGTTGCCTTCAGTGCCTATAGAAGTACAAAGGCAGGGTATGAATTTCACCAGAATTTTTTTAAAAAAATAAAATGTCCTGTTCTGAACTGTGCAATTGTCTCTCCTGTGGTCTTGGCTTCCTACACTTCAATATTTAATCCCTTGGGCAGATATCAACTGAGAAACCTGCCAAGAGTTTCCATTTCATTTTATTTTATTTTTTTAGATCAGGAAATATGAGTAGCCAAGGAGCTTTCAATGAGATGGAAGGATGACCAACATGGAAAGTAACCCCCAAATCTTTTTGGCCATTCCCCGTGGTAGAATGAGATTAAAAACACCCCCGGAAGACATTCTAAAGAAATCTGTGAGCAATCTGAAAATGAAATAGAAGAAGAGAAATTTCTTTCTTTCGGATGGAGTGAATTCTTTAGGGAATTGAAGTGGGGGGGAAACATGGTACAGAATACATTTCAGCAGAGCTAGATAATTAGACAGGATTTTTAAAATAAAAACAAAACAAATTAACCCCATTAATCTGGTCAAAAAATAAATAAAAGGTCCTGTTGAAGTCTAAAGGAGATGGAACAACAGAGAATATAAGCCTCTCTTCCCGTCATACATTATAGTCTGAAATAACAACCAAGACATCTTATGCAACTCAGAGGAACAACAATTTTTAAGAGCCAGGGAAAAAAAAGGATTTATCTCATCAATGGAAACCATCTGTATTTCAGGAATATCAGTAGAGTTCACCATTCTTTAGATGGATGGAATTCCCGTCCCTTACCATGCAAACAAGCTTAAACAGGGTTTAATCCTTTCATTGTAGGATATTCACTGCTCAAAAGCCTATAAATAAACAGAGGTGCTGGGATTTGCTTGGGATGTAATCTGAAGAAGCATTATTTCTTTGGGGGGAGGGGGAACCCAATCCTTGTTACAAGAGTACAACTAGAAAATAAATTATATCCTAGCCCTTTGTTTAAATAATAGGAGGGATGTAAGTCAACTTTTAAAATAGCCTAGCAACGTTAAGTTAATAGGGGATGGCCCATTGTATTTCTATTCTGATGTTCAACCAATAAACCGTCACAGAACAGCTTCGGTTGCAGTGTAAATTAACAAAAATTAAGTCTAGGAATCAATTATTTCAATTAAATATGAATTTTGAATGTATTTGAGGAAATTCATAAGACTCTTCATATCTTTCTAGGACATTAGCTGGAATGGCTGTTTGTAACAAGCGGCATTGTGCTAACACAGGCAGTCCTCAATTTACAGCAGTTTCTTTAGGGACCGTTCAAAGTTACAACAGCACTGAAAAAATGACTTGTGACCTTTTTCACACTTACGACCGTTGCGGCACCCCCACGGTCACGTGATCAAAATCTTTTCAAATAATTAAGCAGCCGTTTGCATTTAATGATTAGCTAGCCACGATGGGTGTGAATTTTCCTTTTTTCGTTTGTTTGTTTTGGGACCCAGCATCATAAAATAGGGCTCACCGGCCCTTAGTGCAGTATATATGCTATTAATTGCTTTTGCCGTTAACCGCTGACTTCATGCAGTTTATGGATTTTGCTTTTGGCAAAACTGCAGGTGAATCTGTGCCGATACAAGTGCGTGGGAGAGAGAGAGAGGAGAGAGAGAGAGAAAAAAAAAGAGAGAGGAGAAACAGAGGGAGAGGAGAAAGAGAGAGAGGAGAGAGAGGAAAAAGAGAGAGAGAAGAGAAAGAGAGGGAGAGAGAGAGAGAAGAGAGAGGGACGCTTCAGCTATGTGTATAGTGGGATAGCTCTTGCCACATAATTATAAGCTTCAGAAATTATACAGTAATTATAATCATAATTATAAGCATCCAAGACAGCAGTTTAAATGCGGGGTTGCAAAATAAGCGTGTGAGAAAAGCAGATCTTGAGAAACTGCTGAACTCAGCAAAGGTTCAGCAAATAGATTACTTATAATAGGAACTGTGGATAAGAATTGAGCCCAAAGCTGACACGTCTTGATCTCGTGAGATACCAGGAGACGCAGACTTCATGCTTCAGTTTCCTTCTGGGTGAGACTGAATTCCCTTCCTTGCCCACTGTGGATTCACAGACCTTTTCGATCCTAAGAGGTGGACTTTTCTTTCTTTATTTAGTGCAGGGCTCCTCAAACTTGGCCCTTTTATGACTTGTGGACTTCAACTCCCAGAATTCCTCAGCCAGCGTGAGGGAACTATGAAGGGCTGAGGAATTCTGGGAGTTGAAGTCCACAAGTCATAAAAGGGTCATAGTTCCCTCACGCTGGCTGAGGAATTCTGGGAGTTGAAGTCCACAAGTCATAAAAGGGCCAAGTTTGAAGGCCCCTGATTCATTGTGTTTTCAGAACATGACAGGAGAGAAGTGAACGTATACACACAACCCACTACTTGTGTCTGTGCTTCTGGAGAAGAGGGACCCAAATCCTAGCTGGAGTTGGAGGCCCCTGTGGGACCCTCTCCTCTGCCTGCCACTGAAGACTAAACTAAAACACTTGGTGGACCATCATGTTGACTGGGATGAACCTGAGATCAAATTCAGTTTTGGTCCTGATCTCACCTGCCCATTGAAATGTGGTTCCCTGGTCCCCCGCTCAAATTCCACTGTAACTGCAACCCCCACGAAGCTACAGTGAGTGCTGGAGAAGACACACAACTAGGCTGGGAAGGGGGAAATGTCAACGAGGGCTCTCCCAATCTAAAAATACACATCTCTGGACAAGAACATTTGGTTCCTGCCTGGTAATATTTGCACAGTCTGCCTGTAGGAATGGTTTGTCTCAAGGTTGCCTTGTTGGAAAAGATAAGAAGGGGGAAGCATCTTACAAACAAAACGATGCATTGGGCACACAAACTGTGTTTGCTTTAACCATCTATTGCAGCATGTCCGTCAGCCTACGTCAGCCAAACGTCCAACTCCGGGCCGAAGCAAGTTGGTCCCTTGCCCATTTATTCTAGCCAGCACTCAATTCAAACAGCCACGTTCATTCTAGTTTGTGTTAGCTAATCATCCTAGGTAATTCAGCCATCATGTTTTAATTAAAAGCATAAAGATACAAAAAGAGAACCACCACGGATCTGAAATCACACATTGCGTTGAGCTTTAAGGTGAGTGGTTTGACTTGGGTAGTGGAAGGTTTATTTCAACCTAGTCACTGTTGATTCAGTGGCTTGTGGCTTAGCAGGGTTGCAGGAGTCATCCTGGCTTGTTTAACAGCCTCGTTTTAAACAAACCAGGTTATGACTTGGTTAGGACAAGGCTTATTTCAAGCTAGTCACTCTTGATCAGGGGTTTGCGACTTAGCAGAGTTGCAGGAGTCATCCTGGCTTGTTTAATAGCTTTGTTTAAAACAAACCATTCCCATTTAAATGGGCTAACCATTTTAATGATATTTTTTTGCAGGTCCCTCTGCTTCTCTTCTCC